>NC_047654.1:16011279-16140958 GCF_902201215.1 Prunus dulcis | reverse complement strand
TCCAATTTCATGGCAGTCTAAGAAGCAGGGGTCTGTCTCCCGTAGCTCCACTGAAGCTGAATACCGTGCTCTTGCAAATGCCTCAACAGAAGTAGCTTGGATTCGTCAGATACTTGCAGATCTTCATGTCTTTCTCTCAGAACCTCCACTGTTGTTTTGTGATAACATGTCTGCGTTAGCTCTCAGTTCTAATCCTGTGTTCCATTCTCGTATCAAACATTTGGATGTCGACTTCCGTTTTGTTCGAGAACGTATACAACGCAAGGACTTCTTAGTTCAATACATTCCTACTGATGATCAGGTTGCAGATATTCTTACTAAGGGGCTTCATAGTCCAATATTTGTTAAGCATTGTAGAAATCTCAGTTTAGGCACCCTAACTGAGATTGAGGGGGGGGTGTTTACCCAATGGTTAGAGTTGGTTAGAGCTGTTAGAATAGTTAGGAGGTTGGTTTGCTTAGCTGTCAGCTGTTAGCACGGTTACTTACTCATTAAGCAAAGAGACTAAGTAAATGTACATATATATACTGTACTGTACAACGATTAAGTAAGAAATATCATTCAGTTTTCTCATCTGCTCTTAGAAACTTCCAGTAAACTCTTTTCTTCCTCTGTCTCTACTACCATGGTTAGCACAAATCCCTTTCTTGCATGGTGAGAATCATTTCATTCTGAGATGTATTTGGTTTAGGCTAGTGGGAAATTTAACTCTTTTCTCTCTCTCTTTCTTCCCTTACGAAAACTTTGATCAACAAAAATGGAGGCACATGCACACTCCAAACCCATAAGGCCCTGTTTGGCATGCCTCACTAAGCCTCACTGGACTGGACTGGGTTAAATAGTCCTTAAAACCTATGTTTGGTAAGGGAGGGGATTAAGTTAAATGAGATTATATAGTCCAATGGGAAAAAAAAACGTTGGACTCGCTTGTTTAATATAGCGAGCCGAAAACTGAGTTCGCAAAATAGCGAGGATGCTATTTTGAACACACAGTCCGGCTGAATACCACCTCTACCATCAAACACACGAGCCCGAAACATCAAACATACCACCATCACCACGATGCCACAACCATCAGACCACCACCATCAAACACATAACCAGCCACCACATACCCAATCGAACCATCACCATCACCCAATTAGTCAATCAAACCATCATCACCAGCCACCACATACCCAGTTAAACCACCAGCACTACCCAATCGAACCACCACAACCATTAATTAGTGGAACTAGAGAGAGAGAGAGAGAGAGAGAGAGGGTGAGTTGATGGTTGAATCTGTAGTGGCATGAAGAGAGAGTCAGAAGGAGGGAAGGAAGAAGAAAAGATAAAGGAAAGAATATGAAGAATGAAACAAAGAAAAACAGAAATGGCCTGGGAATGGAAAGAAGAAGAGAGGATGAAGGAAGGAAAAAAAAAAAAGGGGCTTGGGAAGAAAAGACAGAGGAGAGAAGATGAAGGAAGAAATGGGGGAAAAAAGGGGCAGAGAAGAAAAGAAATAAGAAAAGACAAAGAAGAAAAGAAATCAGAAAAGATAAAGAAGAAAAAACAAAGGAGAGAAGAGTATGGATGAAGAAAAATAAAAAGAAATGTGACAGTTTCAGCCTTTCAAAAATATTAGAATTTTATTTATTTTTAGGCTAAAATTCTTAATTAAAATTAAAAAATTTAAAAAATTATTATTTTTAGTCCAACACAACACCAAACATAAGTCTTCACTATTTTCACAATCCAGTTTTTTAGTCCGACGCAACACCAAACGTAGGTCAGTACTTAATCCAGCTTAATCCAATCCGAGCTAATCCAAGACAGTCCTAGGATTTAGTCCGGTCCATAACAGTCCGCCGTACCAAACGACCCCTAAGTGGACAGACTCGTTCAGGTCTTTCGTCACCTGATGTGCGCCGTGTGCGCCTTGGGGTCGCACACCAGCCAGCCAAGGGGTCACCTAAGCATATTTTTTTTGTTGGTCAAAGCCTGAGGACCTTAATGTCACTCTCTGCATGAATTTGGCCCATGCTGTCAATGTCCTTTAATTTTGATTTGGATACCAATCGGGCCCAGCTCAGGCCAGCCCAGCAGCCTTCCCCTCATTATTTAATACGGGTCAGAGGGATACCAATAGGTTTGTACCTGTTATCCTGCGTGTATAGGAGAGGAGACGGCTGCCCTATCGACAAAACTATAGTTTCGCAGTTGATAACAACAAGACTAGTGTTCCAGCAAAAAAAATCAAGAAGACTAGTGGCTTCTTATACAACTGATGTTGCTCCTCCTCCTCCTCCCCAAACATCCGCTCTCCGCCGCAGTGTTTCCAACCGGCAACCCCTGCCTTGATCTCTATTTTCGCGTCTTACCAAACACCCGAGCCCCATACAAATATCTCGACCAACTGCTGCAGCTGGCCTCGTCCCACGACTCCCTAACCACACTCAAGCTCATCTGCAACCTCCGAGACGACGATTATGATCTCGGAAAATACTATTTACAAGCGTTTTACAGGAAGGCGATTTGGCTCCACCACAACCACCCCAAGACTTTAGCCTGCAACGCCGACACTATCGTCTCCGAGTTTTCCAAGTCAGTCGGGACTATGGATGACCTCGTCGAGATTCTCTACCGCCTCAGTAAGAAAGACAATAATAATACCATCGCCATGAATAACAGCAACTCGGATTATCGGTTCCTACACGACCGGGTTTCGGATATATTCGCGGACTACTTAAGGGAAGATATTCAAAACTTGGAGAAGCAGCAGGAGGAGATACTAAGCTCAGCTGCCTTCGCATGCCCTCCTGTCGGCTCCTCCCTCGACCGTGCCACGCTGCTGTGTGAAAGCATTGCGATGAAGGTTTTTCCGATAGAATCCCAAGGGCTTCAGGAGGCACATTACACGGACAGAGTCCGAGATCGGCTGAGTAAGGAGGTGCTGGTGCCCTTGGCAGAGTTCTTGAGTTCTGAGGGCTCTCAAGCAGGGGGCTGCCCGATTAAAAAGTATTTGGAGGACTTGAAAGCCTCCAAGATTGAGCTTGAGGCCGATGCTCTGCTTCCACATGAGATCATAGGCTATGTGAATGATGGGGATGTCGGACAAGCGGCTGAGCTTCAGTGGAAGGCAATGGTGGAGGAGGTCTACTTAAAGCAGGGCAAGTTCAGCAACTGCTTGGTTGCGTGCAACGTCTCGAGTGGACTCTTCAAGGATGTGTCTGCGGGTTTGGCTGTGCTGGTGTCTCAACTGGGTGAAGAGCCATGGAAAGGAAAGGTGATGGTTGCTGGAAGTCGGATTATGACGCAATACAAAGCAATTTTAAGGAGAAAGGGTACGGTGATGCAGTGCCACAGATTGTGTTTTGGCAGCTAGACCACTACGGGACGGCGTCCGTGCCTTGTCGTCGGCGACCAGGGGTGGCCACGCTGGGTGGCTTCTCCAATAATTTGTTCAAGTCCTTCTTGGATAACGATGGGGAAGTTGGCCCGCACCATGTCATGGAAGCAGCCATCTCTGGCCCACAGTATCAAAATCTGGCTGTAGTGGACTGAGAGACTCGTTTGTCTCTCGATCTTACCTGGTGGTGTGATTGATCAGACATTATTATAAATAATGTTAATCTTTAAATATCAATCCTTTATGAATTTGTTTAGTTAATTCACATTCACTAGTAGCGAGCTGCGTTTGTGATTATATCTTATCCTTGTTATTGGGTTGAGTTGATTTTTCCACGACCTGGTAAGTTGGTTCCTTTGCATTTACAAATTGGTTCATGTATCAGCCTGACTACGTGAAAACTGAAGAGTCTCTAATCCAGTTGGGTTAGGTTTTTTTAAAATAATAAGAAATTGATGTGTAAAAAAAAAAAAAAAAAAAAAAACTAATATAATTTTGATGAGTTGGATGTCCACCTCAACTGCCATGTGAGATGGTATTAAAATGTGGTATAATTATATGGTAAATACCCATATATATATATAGAAATGCATACATGCTTTGACCAAAAAGAAAAACGCATACATGCTTCACCCTATGCTCTTTTTTTTTTTTTTTTTTTTTTCCTAAGGGCGTTAGGTGTGTTTAGGCTCTAAGATCATCTGGCCAAAAGAGAATTTTTGAATGAACAAACTACAATTATGTTTTGGATCAGTTGCTAATCTAGCATGACTTGTATGCATGATCTGATTGATTAGCTGTCCAAATAGTCAGGCTAATTGTGTTTATTTTCTTCTGTATGAACTAATTTTGGGGTGAAATGCATGCCAACCCAAATGACATTTGAGATAATTTGCTTTCTGAACATTCTTTTCTATGTTTTTTTTCTTTCTTTCTGTAAATACATTGAATCTTAGATCAATGGCCAAATTTAGCAAATCCCATTTGGCTGGTTGAAGTGGGAATTTGAACTTGATGTTGCTTAATTCTGCAAAGAGGTAGAATTGTACCTAACTGCATAAAGTTGAGTTGATGAAGAACTGTGGCCAATCATTTGCCTACTTCTCACTTGCCCTTTTGCTTCAAGGTCATGATGTGGTTGGGTGCACAATTAAATAACTGTAAGTCTTATGACCTGCACACCCTTTGTCTTTCGTCCACAGAATATATATAAGTCATAGCTAGGCATGCAATGCACAAAGTCCAAATTAATGGAGCAATTGGGAGCTGCTAGCTCAATGTGACTTTTATAACCAATTATTCTCCAAATCCCTTTCTTGCATGGTGAGAATCATTTCATTCTGAGATGTATTTGGTTTAGGCTGGTGGGAAATTTAACTCTCTTCTCTCTCTCTCTCTCTCTCTCTCTCCACAACCTTTTCATTAGTCTACCTGCTCTCATTTCCTTTCTGCTCCTAATTTTTCAGCCACTAACAAAACCTCTCTTACTTAATTTTCTTAACCACCCAAATCCAAGAAACCAAGTGAACAAGAAAGCCCATAAGCTAGCTATAGTTTGTATCTATCAAACAAATCAAATTAAATGCTGCCACTCTTTTCTTCTTCATCCTTAAAACATGCATTCTTTTCAACAAGTTATAAGCACTCTGCATTCTAGAAAACCCATCAATCTTGTTTTAAATAAACTCCCACATCACAACCAACCACATTTCTTTCTTCCCTTACAAAAACTTTGATCACCAAAAATGGAGGCACATACGCAGCTCCAAACCCCTCACCAACCCTCTGTTTCAGCTCTCTCACCATCTTCATCTACTTCGTCTTCTTGCAATGCTAGCGTTGTTCCTCTGTCTTTCTTTCCGGTTTGGACTGAACCTCATGGTGATAAAACAGAACCACTTCAAGATGCACTGAACCGGCAGTATTATATGGCAGAGAATGGTGGGGAGGCATCCACAGCGGGTTCAGCTACTAAAACTCAATGGCTGAGATTTGTTGGTACCATGGGCAACGGGGGGATGGAGTGGAAGGGTGTAGAGGAGCGGTTTGACCGGCTTGCATTGACCGGAAACGGAGTTGAACCGGTTATAAAATGGTCTGATTTTGGTCTGTGTATAGGTGAGCAAGCCTACACTTGATTAAGTTTATCATATTACATATTTTAAAGTTTAGCAAATAGAATTAACGATTCCCATCAATATTTTATTCATTTTAACTTTTGGCTTGGTTCTGTTTATTTTCTGCAGAACATGTCTTCTTTTTTTCGCTTTTTTGGTAGCTTGTTTTCTGCAGAATGTGATTGTTTTTGCAGAATGTATTTGTTTTTTTCTCTGACTTCTTTGTGTCTTTGGCTTGCCCTGTGTGCATTAGTTTTATTCTCTTGGTGGGCGGCTTTGTTGGCCTCTACTGTTTTTGTTCTTCTTTTTAGATTAATTACTGTGGTTGTTATTTACAACGGTAGCAGTAGCTTGAAAGTTTTGTTCTTCTGTCATATAATTACCTTTGGCTCTTACACACATCTACATCTTTAAAAATATATTAGCTCCTTCTTTGATAATATACTTTGGTTCATATTTGGCAGGCATGCAACAGACGCCAGAGTTTGCTAATGAGCTATTAAGGGCTCTAAGGGGAACAAGGGATCGGAATGTTGATATGCTGAAAGACGAACTGCATAGTTACTGGTGTCGTATGACTGATCCTTGCTTCAATTCGAGGATACGGATTTACTTTGACTTGTAATAATCCTCATTATAATTCAATAAGATGCTTAGCTTAAGCCTTGTTACAATTGTTTACATCAAGAAAATTACCTTCTTTTGGAATTGAATTTTTCTCTAAGTTTGTAATTCTTTTCAGGTGTGACAAAAACATGGACGGAAGAATAACTAAGAAAGATCTTAAGCAGGTAACTGCGTAAGGTCTATAAAACTTGCATTATTACTTAGATAGCATTAATTTTGTGCTCATGGTTACTGGTTTGCTTGGAATTTGGGCACTTTTGCAGACCATTATACTAAGTGCTTCTACAAATAAGTTATCATTGACCCATGAGGAAGCAGAAGACTATGCTGCTTTAGTCATGGAACATCTTGACATTGAAAACCAGGGATATATAGAGGTACCATTCAAACATGGAAATTCATTCTCTCAAAAACAAAAATAAAGATATGACCCTCTTTGAGAAATGACTAGCATCTAATTCTGCAGATTTGTAACATGTTAAATCATGTTCAAGAACATTTTATTGACTTTCTAATGTTCGCCATTAACTTGCAGCTCAATCAATTTGAGACTCTCATCAAAATAAGCTTATCAAAGGGCTCCTTTTCAACAAATCACTTGTCAATCAGACGTCCATATTACAGTTTTGACCTACGTGAAGAGCCAAGGTCTAAGAACGAAGTTTTATTTCGATCATATTGGCGACGTGCATGGATAGTTTTGTTGTGGTTGATCATATGTACTGCACTATTCACTTGGAAATTTATACAATATCGCCATAGAGCAGCTTTTCAAGTAATGGGGTACTGCCTGTCCACTGCTAAAGGTGCTGCTGAAACCCTGAAATTCAACATGGCTCTAATTCTCCTCCCTGTTTGTCGTAATACAATTACATGGCTTCGCAAGAACCGTTCGATCAACTCAATTATTCCATTTAATGACAACATTAACTTCCACAAGGTAGTTTGACTGATAGCTAGCCTAGCTCTAGTGGTAGAACACTTGCTCCACACTCATAACGACCACCTTAAAACAAATATTTCAAGCTTTTAGTTTTGGAGCCAATGGAAAACCAGCCTCAAAAACTTGAAAATTTTGTCCTATATAGCACTCTACTTTACTAACAAGCATGTCTACATTTTGTGTTGAATTTTGTGCAGATGATTGCAGGAGGGATAGTAGTAGGAGTTATCCTGCATGGTGGTGCTCACCTTGCTTGTGACTTGCCAAGAATTAGTGATTCGGATCGTTTAATCTTCTGGCAAACAATAGCTGCCAGATTCGGGTATCACCAACCATCATACTTTGAAATATTGGCTACAAAGGAGGTGGCAACAGGGATTGTTATGGTAGTACTCATGATGATAGCATTTTCACTTGCAACAAAATGGCCACGCCGCCAACCGCTTTCTCTGCCAAGGTCTGTTCGGAATGTCACAGGCTATAATACCTTTTGGTATTCACACCACTTGTTCATTGCTGTATATGCATTGCTCATTCTTCACTCTATGTTCCTCTTCCTTACAGACAATGTAACTGAAAAAACAGTAAGCCTTTAAACTGAACTTCATTTTGTCCTCATGTATTTAGAATTTTACCTTTATATAGAGTTTTAATGTTAAGAATTTTCTTAAGCAGACATGGATGTATATTGCCATTCCAGTTCTATTATATACCGGAGAACGAGTATTTCGAGCCATAAGATCAGGATTTTATGAGGTGGAAATTTTGAAGGTAAAGGCCAATACTACCATTAACCTTGTTAATCTGAAGGAAGTACCTTGAAAATTCATCAATCTGCAATTGTTGCAATGGCAGTTGGTTGGGAATTAAATTCAACCCTTTGTTTACTTCTTTTTGTGTTACAATTGTGCAGGCAAGTATTTATCCAGGAAAAGTTTTGTCCCTCCAATTGAATAAACCAGAAGGGTTTAAGTACCTGAGTGGCATGTACATATTCATTCAATGCCCTCAAATTTCACCATTTGAATGGTACATTTAAACTATAGCATTTATCTGTTCTAGAGTCCTGCATGTAATTAACTAAAATTTACTTTGATGCCTATGGATTTTGAATTCTGTTTCTTTCGCTTCTTTGTTCGTTGACTCAGGCACCCGTTTTCCTTGACTTCTGGACCAGAAGACGACTACCTAAGTGTGCATATTAGAACTGCTGGAGACTGGAGTTATCAAATATACAGTCTCTTCCAAGAGGTAAAAATTGGGAAAATTGAATAGAAAGAGTTTATCAAAATTTGGAAAAAGCTTATGCATTACAGGGAATTTTCCTTTTGAACTTTTACAGGCAACATTATCTGGAGTTAAGGGCTATCCCAAAGTACACATTGATGGGCCCTATGGTGCTGCCTCTCAAGACCATGTCAAGTATGACATTGTTGTTCTAATTGGTCTAGGCATAGGTTTTACACCTTTCATTAGCATCCTCAAAGATGTTGTCAATGGTGCCGAAAAATCACATTGTCATCATGTAAGAGTTTCTTGGCTTGGTTAATTTGTTATACTTTGTGTTTCATTTGAGACAACTAACAAATCCTTCTGATGGGGGATGGGGGTATTTTTAAAATAGACTGGTTGCAGAGAAGGCAGCTTAAGAAAGGCTCCACTAAAAGCCTATCTTTATTGGGTTACAAGAGAACAGAGCTCTTTTGACTGGTTTAGAGACATCACGAAGGAAATATCAAACTCAAACCAAAAGCAGGTACAAGCCAAAGGTTAACTTTAATCATAATTTTTTTTCCTGCAAACCATTTTTCACTGCATTCTCATTACTTTTGGTGATCATCATCCTTCAGTCTGTTGTAGAGATGCACAATTTCTTAACTTGTGTGTATCAAGAGGGCGATGCACGCTCGGTTCTAATAAGCGCTATACAGGCATTGCATCATGCCAAAAATGGTATAGACTTTGTCTCCCGGACTCCGGTAAGTACTGCACTACAATGCCTAATCACAATGCCTTGGCCTGCATACTTAGTTAAAGCAATCTGCAGGCTTAAACGTCTATCATACAACCCTCTCTTTCTATCCCTCTTGTGGTGGTAAGAGTGTTCCAACCAAATGGAATGGTTTACCTGGGAAATCATTTCTGTCTTTGCTGATATACACATAAAGAAAAGCTGAAAAAAAAAATGAAAAAAAAAGAGAAAAATATTTGGTTGTTAAATATAAATAATAAATCTGATGGAATTTTCAGGTACGTACGCATTTTGCCCGACCAAACTGGATCAGCATCTTCTCAAAATTGGCACATAGGCATAGAGAAGCACGGATTGGTAAGATACAAATAAATTCTCAGCATAAAAGATTAGTACGTTATAACTTTGTAGCGGTGCAAGTAGGGCAACAGCCATATCAAAGGGAAAAAGACGTTGAAAATTTTGGGTTTCTTGGACAGGGGTTTTCTACTGTGGTCCATCAGCCGTAGCAAAAGAGTTGGAGAAAATGTGTACCAAATTTTCCACCAAGACCTCTACAAGATTTGTATTTCACAAGGAGAATTATTAGGATTGGACGGTTTTATTTTATTATTTTTTAAATATCAAAGGATTAGACTTTGTGTTGAAATGTCAATCTTTGCTGTACCAAATCCACCGATTGGAAGGTCATAAGAATATAACCGCCCCACAAGGTTGAAATGTATATAATGGTACTTTGGCTGTCAAAAACAAGTCCTTTCTTGGGCAACCAGAGCTCCTAGTTCAACAACACAGCACTTGTTAAACCAAATGGTAAAGACCTACTGATCCTAGGTCTCGATCAAAACCCTAATCGTAAACCCCAAGTTGAGTACGACAGATAGCACAAAAATCTCATTTGGGAAACATTACACACATTGAGAAATATTACACACATGGCTTCGTGATAATGTAACTTTCACAATAAGGCACCTCGATGACATGGTTAGATATAACCTTGTTCTTTCATATCAACCAATATACAAAGAATCTAAGACAGTTTCTTCATCATGTAGAATCATGAACATGAATTCATGGAACCAAACATGACAACTCGACCCAGCAATTATAGAAAGACATTATTTTCATACAAAAACAATGCTCTTTGAGCCCCAAACAATGGCATCGAAGAAGAGAAAGCTGATGCCCAATAATCCCGAAGCTTTATCAGGTACAAAATGAACCGATACAATTTATACACTCCTCCATCATTTCAGACGAATTTCTCAAGTGCTAAACTTAATATAGAAGAAGGAATCCCAGAGCCATCAATTTAAACCATCATTGATATAATTTCTTAGTTCCCAGAATCTGACCCTGGAGTAATTATTAGAAATAACAAATGCCTCACAAAGGTAATATCTTAAACTTCAAAAACACAATTTTATTTCGTCACCATCAGATAAACTACTAGCCCTCCAGTGCTGATGCTCCTGATATAATCTCAATCAATTCTGTGGTGATCGATGCTTGACGAGTTCTATAAAAAATAATCACATAAACAACAAAGATCAGTCATTCATAGTGGAAAAGAATATTAAAATAAACCAACAAATAAATAATAGACAATTTCTATAGTAAACAGAGAAGACCAGACAAGGCACTTTTCCTGAAATGTGCACTAAATAACCATAATTGGATATTTGCGTGTGTGTGTGTGTGTGTGTATAGGGGTGGGGGAGGAGGAGACCTGTTATAAGTGAGTGTAAGGCGATCAAGCATATCTCCAGCATTTCTGCTTGAACTATCCATGGCAGACATCCTTGCTCCTTGCTCACTGCAAGCATTCTCCAACACAGCATTGAATAGGACCTGACCAAAATATGAAATTCTTTTGTATGAATGGAGGGCAACAAAATACATTCAGTAATAGATTTTGAATTGCAGAAGAAAAGGTTCCTACACAAATTTAATGGGCACCTCTCCCTTATAGTGTGCTGGGAGAACTGCTGCCACTAAAGGATTGCGAAAAAAAGATTCTTACTCCAGAAGCTTAATGCATTTTTAGAAGAATTTACAGAACTACATAACTATTACAACATGACATTTACAGGATAAAATTATCCATAAAGAGTTAATTCTCAGTTGCTGCAGTGTTTTCGTGGACCCAAAGTAATAGTTTCCAAGAGATCAAAAATAAGGAAAGAGTGACTGATACTGAGCACTGGCCAGTCACACTGGCATTGCTCCTCATGAACAAATACACACACACACACACAAACTTGGAGGGATTGCCACTGAGGAATACATACGCACCCAAATACAACCACAAACACAGAGGCATTGCCCCTGAGGAACACACACAGAGCATCAGCTACTAAGGCAAAACCAAAATCAGAAAATTAAGCAAATAGTAAGATGGATGCTTAATTTTTAATATGTCAAGCGTTTAATTTCAAAATCACACTGAAGTCCTTTCATGATGTAGGTCACAATAATACTTACTGACTGTAAACAGTTGAATAGGTTTCTCTTCAGCACTGCTGTTTGGCAAATAAAAAATCTGGTAACTCGATGACTAAGAACTTGTTCAAAAGTGTCAAACCTAAGACATGCCTAAATGAAAGAACTTTGATGTTATGTGTCCCATTAGGTCCGTGTTTTGATCAACAGTTCACCCTACAACCATGCAACGTGTTGAACACAACAATGGATTCAATCGCAACTGCTGCATGACATACGAAATATGAGGTCTCTAACTTCAAAGGAAGGACTTACACAAGAAAACTGGAACTCTGCCAGATTCTGGAGTATCTCTGACTTTGTTTCACCACCTTCAATCTCATAGGAATCTAGCTCACCAAGCTTTCCACCAGACTCAGCCTCTCTCTCCACAATCTACGTAAACATCATATCAAATACCCATTACATCAGAACATGAATAGGAGGGATAAGGTGTTCATTTATTGAACTGAAGCATTTTTATTACCTCCGGAGATAATACGGTAGACACTGTTGGCAGAAATGCGACGACTGATTGGAACTTGTTGAAGATGATTCTCAAAGCATCAAACTCAACATTTTTTAAAATGTCGTCAGCTAGGACAGATACCTGAAATGACAAAAAGTACACAGAAAATGATGGAAAGAACTTGTACATTTGATCACTGATATAATATATAACTGCCACATTAATAACTTAGTTAATATAAACCTAACAAAAGAACCCATCAAAGAGAATTAATACTTTAATGCACATCGACCAAGTTAAAGAGATGTATTCTCTCAGCAATTTAAAGTGTCAACGGCAAATAAAATCAAATTTTGGTTACCAGTTATGATATTGAGGTCAAAATAAAAAACAGAGCATTGAACTCTGACAATTTAAGACTAATTTGAGCTAACATATAAAAGTCATTTAAAATAAAAACCACAGATTGACATGATAACAGATTATTGCTGGATCCCCTACGACTGTAAATGTCAGAGAAGAAACGTAATTAAGAAAGGATAATATAAATAAGATAAAATAAAATAAAACCCACTATGTTGCTAATCTCCCACATAGGTTTGGTGCGTGTGTGTGTGTGTTTGGGGTCTTTGGGGTTCTTTAGTGAGGATCTTATATGGCTCTGAAAGTCCGAAATAATCTTTCCTGAGTGACGCAGTTGATTAAGCATCCATCCCCTCCCCCACCCCCAACCAAAAAAAAGGATTTTAACAAACTTTTAATAATAAAGCCTTGAATAGCAAACACCAGAGAAGGTGCACACTCACAATGTGATTTTTTTTTTCCTTCTATGAACACGACACACTAACCTGGGTGTAGTTCAAAGGATTCTTCTGCAGCTCAGTTAGGACCAGCACAATGTCCTTCTTTGAGTCACGTATCAATTGAGCCTTTGCTTTTTCCCCCAAAATGACATACTTTGTCTCTTTGTCAGGACCTACGACAGTTTCAAAGAAAACAAAGATTAATGTGCATAGAAAATAAACTTAGCAGACATCAGACTAACAACCAGCTTTTGAGCTTCCAAGAAATACCAGAATTCAATTTGTTTAAGGCCTTGCTTATCTTGACTGAAGTAGAGTTAATCCCACCACATAAACCTTTGTCTGAAGAGATGGTAACAATAACGTCCTTCTTAACTTGGACACCTGGCATGGAAACATAAAAATACACAATGAGGGAAACTTAAGAAAATATCAATATGTATAAATAGAAACTAACCTCTTTATCAAAATGAGGGAAAACAAAGAGTGAAATACACCTTCCTAAAGCACACACATTATAAATAAAAAGAGAAGAGTAATTTTCAGTTTCCAGTTGAGCTAAGACTTGGCAAGAGTAACAGTGAATCCATTAAGCTAGTCAAAGATAAAGAACATGTGGAACAGCTACAGCTAAAAGAATGAACATCAATAGAGTGGAGGTACAATGAGAATGAATTAATAATGGAGTTTAAACTTTTACAGGTTATAGAGGACAAAATTGAAATGCCATGACCAAGTCAAATACAAGTGAGATTTGACTTGAAGAATAATACACAAAAAGTACATGAGCCAAATAACTCCTATAAACTTGAACAGCAAAGATTATGCCAGTATACATACTGGGAGTGTCACCAAGAAGTGCTGTGAAGGGCTGCCACAGGCCACGAGAATTTTCAGCTTTAGCTTGAATTGCTCGTAGCTTTGAGGCTGCAACCATTTTCATTGCCTTTGTAATTTTCTGGATATTCTTCACACTCTTCATCCGGTTTCTAACTGAATGCACAAAGTATTACAAAAGAACTGCATTACCATTTGCTACAGATGTTTCACCAAAAAGCAGAAAAAACCGCGAGTATTTCATAAAAGAGGAAAAAATAATAAGTAATCCACGACAATTGTTCTTACCGATTTGAGTTGAAATTGAGCGGACTCCCAAAGGGGCCTGCTCCCTGCCAACCAAACCAAATAATTTAGTTGTTTCAATGCTGAAAAGGAAAACAATGGCAAGCAATAAAAAATGACTTTTATAAAATTACCATTGACTGTTAAAATGATTTATATATGAATGCTTAAGTTCCCCATCCAGCATTTTCCATATTTAAAATAAATAGATAAATAAATAATGCAGAGTTCAAATGTAACTACCTAAACTTATACTACCTGGTAAAAATCAATTTTATACTCAATACTCTTCACAGGAACATGGGTTGTGCGGCATATCACTATTTTCAATCCAAAGGAGGAGACAAACACTGTACTTTAAGACTTCTGACTGCTTATTTGTGGTTCAATATGTCCCACTTCTCCGTAGAGCAAACTAATACAAAGTATTGGCCTCTAAAGGCTTCACTTGGCTATCTCAAGCTTAGCATATTGACCAATGTAGACCCTATATTTGGTTTTCAGTGTTTAACGTGCATTAAGGTATTGTGTCATTTCATTCAAGTTTCATGAGTTCCTTGTGGCCCTTGATTTCATTTCCAAAAACACAGATACACCAAACACAGCCTCTCCCGCACGTCTCTTGGTAATCTAAATGATAACGCTTTGGAAAGCACTATCCAAACAGAGCAAAACCGAGCAAAATCAATAATATTCACTCGCCCAAGTTTAATAGCCGTTTAATGTTAATTAATAGTTTGAGTCCTCCATAAAATCGGACATTTGCAGTACTTTAAGTTTAAGAACAATTCAATTATTAGCCGTTCTTTCACCGAGAAAGTGAAGGAATCTTTACGGTTATCACTGTTCACAAACAAAAGGAACCACTTCCGAACTTGGGTTGAGCTTTCATTTCTTCATACATATATTTAACAAAAGCCATCACAATATAGACATCCAAAATCTATTTAAATTTTTTTTCCATTTCTTCAACTTTCTCGGAATCCAAACAGAGGGCAACAAGAATGCATAATGCAAACAAAACAAAAAGAAGAAAAAAAACAGCGGATTTGGATAGATAACGTACTCGGCAGGGACGATGGAGGATCGGATGGCGGCCATCGGATGGGGAGAGATCAAAGGGGCGAAACGCCTCCCCTCTCGTCTCAGAGCAGCCATCGCCATTGTTTTGTGATTGGTGATCGGATATTGAAAACCCTAGAACTGGATGCTCGGATCCGAATGGTTATATAACAAGAGCTGCGAGCTCAGGTGCGTTTTCTCTCGCTTCTCTGCTACCGGGTAATGTGTACTGCGATACTTATTTCTGCCAGGCAAATTTTTACTATGTGCAAGGAAGAGGTGTAAACGATGTCGCTTTTATTTTGTTCCTGAGCGTAGCTGCTACCCCAAAAGAAAAACTCAGGCCCTGGCCCAGTCAGTCCGACCCGGCCCATCAAAACAAAAAAGCTGGTCTTCGAATCGAGAAGACCTCTCCGTATGAATAGCTGTCTTGACAGCCGTAAGGTCAATAGTACCCTCACTGTTCTTTGCAGCCTGGTAGGGTAGAAAGGACATTATGTATTCCTGTTCTTCTTCACCTTCCGACTATTCCCGTATTAAGCTAAAACCCATAAAAGAGAAGAAAAAAGAAGAAAAAACCCATAAACCCTAACCAGTGAGATAGAGAGTGACATTTCAATGGCGATACAGAGCTCCACTTCGAGCGATACAACTCAGAAACACTTCTTTGGTAAGCCTTCCTTTTCGCTATCTTCTCGCTTCGATTTTTTGGATTAGAACGGATCTTATGGCACAGAAACAGTGAGAGGCACAGAAACAGTGAGAATTAAAATGAAAAGCATATAGTTGGAAGACATCAACCAGTTGACATCAGACATATATATATATATATATATGTATGTACAGTTAAATTAAAACATAAAATCTTCTAAATGCAATCATACATTGATTTTTAATGATAGGGTTAACAATACGTGTTTGGAATTTGAAGCAGCTGAAAACAAAATTGTTGCTTTATGAACAGATATTGTTGGGAAAGAAAAGAAATCAAAAGTTTTTGATATTTAGGGGATGTATAATAATATATGACAATGTGTATACAAAATTTGTCTGGGTATGTTTTTGTAATGTTTTGCATAGTGCAATTGTAGAACATGTATGACTTGTGGGAAGGATGTAATTGAATAAAAATGTTTCTATTCAAAAAAAAAATCTGTCAACGCAGTAATGAGGGAGTTTCTGTGGGGAGCTATCGCTGGGGCATTTGGGGAAGGAATGATGCATCCAGTTGACACCGTAAAGACACGTATTCAGAGCCAAGCTATGCTTACCGCAAGTAAGGTATAATCATAGAGTAAAGATGTTATAGATGTAAAATCCATGGCTAATGGAATGGGAAATGCTCAATTATTTGGTATGTTATCATATTAATGACGTTGAATTTGATATAATGTGTATGTAAGAAAATTGATTTCGAGTATTGGATGTGGCATTTTATCTTCTTGCTAAAGTCTTTCTATAACTTAGCTTGAAAATGCAATAATTATTAGTAATTTATCTCATACCCGCAGAACCCAAAGAGCATACTGCAGATGGTACGAGCAGTCTGGGTTGCTGATGGATTAAGGGGTAATTCATTTTCCTTTCTGATGCAGTTTTTTAGTTTGCGTCTTTGTCCTGTTTGTGTAGCATGTAACCTGTTTACACTACCTTTTTCCACATGTAAAAAGATTGATGATTTTTGCATATATGTATAGATCATAAACCTATAAGCAACCATGCATTTAATCATAAATATTGGACTCTGAACCAAGGATTCATTTCTCTTTTGGTTTAATGCTGGGGCATTCTCGGAGCATTTAGTTCTTCTTAACTAATAAATTCTGTAGGCTTTTATAGGGGTATAGCTCCTGGTGTCACTGGTTCTCTTGCAACTGGAGCAACATATTTTGGTGTTATAGAGTCGACCAAAAAGTGGATTGAAGAATCACATCCAAGCCTTGGGGGACATTGGGCACATTTCATTGCTGGAGCTGTTGGTAAGTTGTTCTGCAGCTCTCATAACTTAATCTCATTCATGCTGATGCCTTTTGAGTCTCTTGAGATGCAGTTATTGTGAATATGCCCAAATTAAATTTTAATGTCTTTAGAACTTCAGATTATGTGTAGCTTTATGACATTTGGGTTTATTAATGGAGGAATTTGATGATAGCTTGTTTCTAGGACACACTTGAGTTTCATTGAATGTTGATTTTTGAGTTACTGGACAAAGGATTAGCAATGCCATTCAGATTTCTGATACGCTAAGAAGTTCTTGATGGTTCCTTTTGTTTATGTTGGCCAATTTCTCTTAAGCATATATTATATATGCTTGACCTTGTTATCCTGAATTTATAAACTCTTTCGACTTACTGTAACCATGCAGTGTTTCTGTTGTTTATTACCTAAAAAATGCACCAGGAAAAACCCTTGTGTGCTCCATACACTGAATATAGTTATTCTGTTGAGTTCTCAAATGTACTATAACTTGATCTCTGAGTGCTCTTTTCTATATCTGGACATGGATGTTTGTCCTGTTGCATTGTATGCATGGATATTTAGTTGGCTTCCAGCAGCCAATAATTATTGTATGCTGTTAAGTATGGGGGCCCATGTAGGCTGTCAGTGTTAGTATTACCAACATGAATTAGTGTGGACTCTTCAGCCATCATGTGCCTCAGGGGACTCAAAATTCATGTATTCCTTTTCTTTACGTATTTCAGGAGATACACTTGGTTCTTT
This sequence comes from Prunus dulcis, assembly GCF_902201215.1. Lineage (NCBI taxonomy): Eukaryota > Viridiplantae > Streptophyta > Magnoliopsida > Rosales > Rosaceae > Prunus > Prunus dulcis. The sequence goes on along the minus strand of NC_047654.1, from coordinate 16,123,253 downwards.
TGTATATGTTCCATGTGAAGTGATGAAGCAACGCATGCAGGTTCAAGGCACACTGACTTCTTGGAGTTCTGTCATGATGAAAGATAATATCTCTATGAAGCCTAGTCTCCAAATGTATGGTTATTATACTGGGATGTTCCAGGCTGGCTGCTCAATATTGAAGGAACAGGGGCTGAAAGGATTATATGCAGGGTATATCTCAAAATTAAACTCTCTAATCTTTAAAGGTTTGATTTTTTCATGTTGTGTTCCCTATTCCTCCTTCCCTCTTCTCCCTATTTTCATTGTGAAGGGGATCAGGAAATTAAGAGTCTTGAAGACTGTTGGCCTCTTTAGGTCAATTGGTGTGTGTTTTCCAAATAGTTAGTTTGGTTTGAATGTAATTTGTATTTGGGATTGAGGATGTCAACAGGATTTTAGATGGACATCTTGTTCATCCTCCTTGCACCACTTTTTTCATTAATAATTATGCGTTTCTCATAAGAAAATAGAAATAAAAAAGAATAGTTTGGCTTGAGGTTTTACTACATGCAATTCAGTTTCAGCATGAGTCTAATAGTTCACTGTAAATTCCTAAAGGTTGTTGCTTGCCCATCCCCATCCATGCATGCACCCGCACACAATACTGACAGAAAGCCACATGTCAGGCATACATAGCATATGCACACATGAATTATGACCATAATGTCCTTTCCTAAATGTGGATGCATTTTTCGACCAAAAAAAAGTGTGGATTCATTTTTTCTTTCATTTGGCAGGTACTGGTCCACACTCGCAAGGGATGTGCCTTTCGCTGGTCTAATGGTACGTTGGACGGCGATAGTTTGTATGTCTCAGCCTTAACTTTTCTCATTAAAATCAGTTGCTTTGTAAATAGGGTTGCAACTTGTAATAAACAAAATTACTCAAATAGGGTGGTGACTTCTTAACACACATTCCCCTGCACTAGTTTATTGTTTTATTTTGTCCCAAAACGGAAAATTCAGACGTACTATCTTTTGATCATAGGCAGTTAGCCCTTTGGCCTCTAAATTATTTAGTTGTCATTATTTTGTTTCTCTTTTCTTAATTAGCTCTGGTTCTTATTTCTAGAATAATAGTTTTGTTTCAAAATTATGAGTTCATCTGTTCTATTGCAGGTTGTGTTTTATGAAGGCTTGAAAGATTTGACAGAGTATGGGAAGCAAAATTACATACGCAATCCAAATTTCCGTATTAATAGTTCTGTTGAAGGACTCATACTAGGAGGATTGGCTGGTGGTATGTGCCTTGCTTATACTTTGTCCTACTACTTGGTGCAGGTTGAAGTTATTATATCCTGTGGCGTAATTTGTACTTGGCATTGAAATTTTCAGGGTTTAGTGCGTATCTTACCACTCCCTTGGATGTGGTCAAAACAAGATTGCAAATACAAGGATCAACCTTGAGGTATCAGTTCAGTTTTGTGGTTATTTTATTAATTATTTTCAAACGACTCTCTGTTGTCAGTGAAAGACTTACTTTTGTTGCAAGTATAACATGCAGTATAATGTGTTGTTACTGTACTTAATGTTACCTGACCAAGGCTTTTTGTATGTGAACAGTGATCATATAGGTGTGCATACACAAAACACCTTTTGTCCTACATATAATCATCTAGGGGTTCTTACAACTATGTAGCTTTTTTATTCTTACAACTATGTAGCTGTTTTATTAATTCATTCATTGCCATATAAGTATGTAAAATCTTGGGGACCAATTGATGGGTAATTGTCAGAAAATACACTTTGGTAAAGTTTGTGTTGACTCTTATTATTTCAAACTGAGGTTTCAACATGCTCGCCCAAGATGGGGAGGAAAGTTGTTGTCAGTTTAGACCTGGTATATTTGATATGGACCTCACGTTTCTGTCTAGGATTCGTCTATGGTTCTATTACTCCATCTAATGTTTTTGTGAACTTTAGGTATAATGGCTGGTTGGATGCAATTCGTAGCATATGGATGGTTGAAGGTGCACATGGGATGTTCAGAGGTAGCATCCCCAGGATTACATGGTATATTCCAGCTTCAGCTCTTACATTTATGGCTGTGGAATTTCTCAGAGACCACTTCAATGAAGGATTGAGCAATCCTAACTCCCAAGATGTTGCTAGCGTGTCAGTAGAGAAAAAGGGATCGCCTTTACAAGGGGCGGTGTGAGAAACATGAACTGATCATTTGTTCCCTTCCAATATAGTTTGTCGAACATATAGGGGCATTCTCATGTATTCCAAGGAATGATTTTGCTGATAATTTTAATAGTACGTGTACATAAATATAGAGAATAAAAGGAGATTTTGTATTGCCGAAGCGTGCGTCCCAAAATGACCTACTTTATGTGAGAGTGCTGTTTTAGCATTTTGCCAACTTTTAGCGACGAATTTTACGTCTGCGGAGGAAGAAATCAATAGCAACGCCCGAAAGGTTTTAGCCGCGGTTTCATACGCTACTAAAGACTTTTTTTACATAGAAGGGCATGTACGTTGTCGCCAAAGGTGGAAAATCGCCGCAATAAGCCTTACTGTCGCATTTGCGCAAAAACAGTTTCTTTTTTCTTTAAGCTTTCAAGTAAATGTTTGCTTTACTTCCCCTGCACCGAATTAAAGTTGTTGTTTGTCATCCAATTGGACTAAAACACTCTAAAATATAACTAATAATTTGTTGATTGATTGAATTGAAAGAAGGATGAAACTAAAGTTGCACTATAAATAATGTCAGGGACCACTAATTTGTACACTAAATTTGAGTCTCAAATGATATGATACGTCATATGTTATAAATATTTAATTAATTAATTCCAACTTATATGATGATAATTTTTTTAGGAACAAAAATTAAAAAGCTTAAAACATAATTAATCAAAGTATTGAAACTAGCCGAACGATCAAACTTCTCGTCGTACTATCATTCCACCATCACCAAGGCTTGCTAACTGATGTGTTGTCTTGTTGACTGTTGCACGTTTTGTTGCTCTGTATTAATGATAACCATGTCTAATTCTTTTAATGGATTTTTTTTAATTTTAATATGGTTATGGTCGATAAATTTTGATCGTGGTTTTGTGGTTTATTGTTGCACAATAACGATGATAACTAGATTGAAGATAGCTCCTCACGAGTCACAATAACAGAGGAATGTATAATGCTAACAATAACATGACTAATAACATTACTAATAACATTAGAACGTATCTTTTAACGAATGCTCTTGAGAGATTGTCACTTCAATTTCAAGGTAACTTGGTTCATCTTGGTTCATGACCAATAAACCCATTAAAAGAATTTGATATGGTTCCGGTCGGGCAAGGTGGCAGAACGGTTGGCAAGACCATGCAACAGTCGGTAAAGCAATGCAATGGTGAAGCAGAACGAAAGTGGAGCAACAATCTTCGACGATGATTGTTTATGGCTAGCTACAGGTCTTTTGATTACTTAAGTTTTAAGTTTTTTAATTTTTTTTCTTCTAAAAGAAATAAACTAAATCATAATATAAATTGGAATTGGTTAACCTTTATGACATGGCACAGTTCACACAGTTTGGGACTCAAATTTAATGTCCCTAACATTATTCTTAAATCTCTTATTAATTGAGAATAGTTTTAACATATAATCTTTAAAGATACATAAAGACACATGACCACTTTACCTACTAATTTCTTTGCATTTGATGAATCAAGTTATAATCGATTACCCAAATTTAAGTTTTATATAGAGGCCGATTTCAATTTGCTTGTAATTGCATCAAATGCCAGGATAAAATCCTGCCAAATTTTGTCCTACAATTCTTCCGTTCATTGAGAAAGATTAACATTATTAATCGAGAATAATGTTATTCTCGTTGCAATTAAGTTTTTCTCCCTTAATTGTTGACCTAAATCTAGAGTAGAATGAGCTCTGTGTAACTAAACATAATTGACATGTTTGTCAAAAATTGATTAACTACTTTAATTATTTTGTTTTACCATTTTATTATGATTAATTATTTGTTTTAAAAGCCTCTTTTAAGAAAAGGCTAAGTCAAGTAGTAGGAAAAAGAACTGAGTCAACTGTTTTTTTTTCTTTTTGGTGTCACTCCTCTGCTATTTCGTCTTGGCCCAGTAAGTGTTGATTGAAAACTTGGGTCTGCTGGCCCATTTCTTCAAAATCCAAGTTTATTGGGTCTTTTGTATATTTTATTTTTATTTTTATTTTGATATTAATACAGACGTAAGTTTGCTTCCAGGACATAAAGACAAAAGTACCCCCGTTAAAACCCATAATTTAGCTGTCAAATCCAAACAATTGGTTAAACAAGTGAAGAGGAACATCATCGATCAAACATGTCATCGTCGGAGAGGCGGTGCCACTATGAGGTCTTAGGTCTCTCACGCGACTGCTCACCCGACGAGATCCGCTCGGCTTACAAGAAGCTCGCTCTGCAGCGCCACCCGGACAAGCTCGTCCAATCCGGCTTGTCCCAGGCCCAAGCCACGGCTCAGTTCCAGGAGCTGAGCCAGGCCTACGAGGTTCTCTCCGACCCTAAAGAGCGAGCTTGGTACGACTCTCACCGCTCCCAAATCCTCTTCGCCGATCCCAACTCGGCCAACTCGGTCCCCGACTCGGTCATCCCCAACCTCTTCTCCTTCTTCTCCACAACCGTGTTCTCCGGCTACTCCGACTCCGGTCGCGGATTCTACAAGGTCTACGCCGATGTTTTCAATAAAATTTACGCCAACGAGCTCAGCTACGTTCGTAAATTAGGGTTAGGGTTAGACACGGTGCGTGAAGCTCCGGCTATGGGGAATTTGGAAAGTCCCTACGCGCAGGTGACGGCGTTTTATAACTACTGGTTGGGCTTTTGTACGGTGATGGACTTTTTCTGGGTGGACCAGTATGATGTGATGAGCGGCCCGAACCGGAAGGTGAGGAGGCTGATGGAGGAGGATAACAAGAAGCTGAGGAAGAAGGCGAAGAGAGAGTACAACGACACGGTGCGGGGTTTGGCAGAATTTGTGAAGAAGAGGGACAAGAGGGTGATGGATATGATGGTGAAGAGAGAGGAGGAGAGGGAGAGGAAGAGGGAAGAAGAGAGAGAAAAGAAGAAGAAGTTGGAGCAGGAGAAATTGGAGAGAGCTATGGCGTATGAGGAGCCAGAGTGGGCGAAAGTGGTTGAGGAAGAGGAAGGAGGAAATGGGGTTGAGGAAATGGAGGAGGAGGAGAGGAGGAAGGAATTGTATTGTGTGGTATGTGGGAAGAAGTTTAAGAGTGAGAAGCAGTGGAAGAATCACGAGCAGTCGAAGAAGCACCGCGATAAGGTTGCAGAGTTTAGGGAGTCAATTGGGGATGAAGAGTTTGATGCTCAAGAGATTTTGGAAGGAGAGGCTGAAGAAAGGGGTGAGGTGGATGATATTGATGGGGTTGATACTGATGAATTAGGTGAGGGGATTAGGGAAGGGTTGAAGATTGGGGAGGAGGAAAATGGGGTAGGAGTGAGTGATAGGGAGGATAAGTTTTATGAAGTTGGTGATGAAAATGAGAGGGAAAAGGTTGATGAGGCAGTTGGATTGGATGGGGATGATGGTGAAGATGAGATGGGTGTTCTGGAAGCAATGTTGGCTGGCCGAAACAGTAGGAAAAATGCAGCTTTGAGGGTTGAGCAAGAGGATTCCTTCGTGACTGATATTCATGTGGAGAATGATGACGATGAGGTAGAGTTTATGGAATATGATAACCGGAAGAGTACAAGAAGGAAAGGAGGAGCGAGGAAAGATAGGAGTAAGAAGAGTAGTGGAGAATCTAAAAAGGTTGGTAGAAGTGAAATTAATAGTGATCGGGGTGAGGAGCTTAATGAACATAATAATTCACATATAGAAGAATCCGCATCTCATTCTTTTGTAAAAAAAGAGAGTAATGATAAAGGGGATGATCAGTTAGCAAGAAAGAAAAAGAGCTCAAGCCAACCTGTTGATAAGAAAGAGAATGTGAAGAAAGAGGCAAACAGCAAATCAAAGAACTCATCTAAAGGGAAGAAGGCTAAGGTAATGTTGTTGCTTTATAACCGAACTATGATAAGCAGACTATAATGTGAAGATATACATCTCAGATTGATTCCTAACTGCTTGTATGGTATGTTCCTTGTTTTCAAATGTTCAATCTGCAGTTGCTGAAACAAAAACGACGATTAGAGATATTCTGTATGAACAAAGAAGATTAAGATAATACGTTTTCCCTTACCATTTTTTGTTGCTACTATCTTCTACCCCTGGTTTAGAACTGGATGTATGACGATGTGCTTAGATGGAACTTGAAAAATATCTGATTGACGGTTGCTCATTGTTTTAAAGTTAAACTAGCGAGGACTAGACACAACACTTAGTTTCTGAATGTATTATACAAAGATTTTTCTTAGGTGTCACATTCCAGATGCTTGATTTAGCCAAAATTAGGTCTCTTAGTTTCCCACATAATAGATGTTGGTGCGTTTTAATATTATTAATTGCTGTTAATTCTTGCTTCATTCTGTTTCCCAAAGCAGGCAGCATCAAAGAATTCTAGCAATCTGTGTGACACATGCGGAGAGGAGTTCGACTCAAGGTAATTAATTATGTCTCTTCTGATGCAATGCATTATTCCACTTCTGGTTGCTCTGCCTTGACATCTGACTGTCAACCATATTTGGCTGCTATAGATATTAATTAGTTGGATTTGGATGGTTTTATCATGACAGAAACCAGTTACATAAGCATTTGGGTGATACTGGACATGCTAAGCTGAAGTATTGATGAGGGGAACAGTTGCTGAATGCTTGATGTGATTAAATTATCAACCACAGAAGAGTATGGTAGACGCTGATCGGCGACAATTCTTTATTTGTGAGCATTCTTTCATTTTCATAAGTTACAGAAATAGTCAAAGGTCTCTGCAGGAAGCACCCCATTCTTTTTGGTAATCTAAATGGGGGGTACAGATTCAAGGATTCTCTTTTATCGCAAAGGGTATGTATCCCGAGCAGTCTTTTGGTTTGGTTCATGGTTTTTTGTGAATTCAACTATGTCTGCAGAAAAAGGAATGAAATTGTCGGATTGCAACTTGTATGTTGAGAAAATTTTGGAACCTTTATTTATAAATCTTTATGAATGGCATAATTTCAAGCATGACTGGTTTGTCTTGCAAAATGCTGTGGTTGGAAGGTTTGAAATTTTTATTGGATGCATTTGAAATGCTGTTCAATCCTTTCAAGTTGATTTTTTTTTATGGTGCAGAGTGGGCAATAGACTTTATAGTTATAACACAATGCTAGAAATTTTAGAACTGTCTCCATAAGCTTAGTGTTCAAGGAGAGTAGTGTTGTGTGCAAGATCTTTTGGCAGCCTCTGCTTTGTCATGGTTCTCTGTGGTAATTATTAATAGATCAGGTCCTTGTCCAATTCCTCACCCTAATTCTGTATTCTGTCGTAGAAGAGTGTGTGCATAGATCTTTAGCTCTGTACAAAGCATTTAAAGGAGGGGGTTGTAAAGGCACCAGAATGATTATCAATTGCAACCATTTAGCTTTAGTAATATGATTGGTATTCCACACTGACATTTGAACATGTTCCCCAAGACGGGGAGGAAAATTTTATTTAGTAATTTTCGTTTTACCCATATATTCCAATATGGATGTCGCATCCATGTCTTAAATTTTTCAATAGTTCTGTTCCCCATTAAATGGATGTTGGACATGATAGCAAATATTTTTGTGATGTTCCATTTAATTTTGTGAACTTTTAAGTACAAAGGCTGGCGGGAAGCAATGCAGAGGCATATGGATGACTGGAGGTTCACAGGGAATGTTGAACTCTTATCATGGCTGTGGAATTCCTCAGTCGAGAGTGCCGCATAAAAAACTTGTACTAAAAAACTTTTTTCCCAGTCCATCCTCCATTGTTGAATGGATTGGGGCATTGTATCATGTATCCTAGTAATAATTTGGACGAAAAAACATTTTACTGTCAAATGGAATACCGATACAAAAGTTGGAAAGGATTTATTGTGTGGTTTTTATATAAATGTTCGAATAGAATACAGGGTTAATGGATCTCATTTGGCCAATTTTAGCGACGGTTTTCAGTGCCGTCGATAAAAATTTATTAGCAACGCTGATCAGTCTTTGGCGGCGTTTTTTTTTTTTTGTCGGTAAAGCGTTTAAACAAATTGGAGTGTTTATTTTCGTCACGCAAAGTGAGAAACCTTTGCTATAACTCTAAATCTCGCCACTAAAACCCAGCCCTGTCACTTTTTATCCGTCATGATACTTTTCTTTCTGTTTCGAGACAGAGGTTTGGTTTGCTTCTCCTAAAATACTTCTGGCAATCTGTTTCCCCACAGACTGCAATTAACTGTGATTCACCAATGCAACCTAACACTGCAAAATTGAGAACTAAATGATTGTTGCAAAAAAGGCCAAGTTGGGTTTGGAGTCTCATAATTTGATGTTTTGATGTTTAGTGACCTTATTCCTACATGTTTTTTTTGTTTCGAAATTGAATTATTCAATAATAAATATGAGTATTGCATTCACGGGAAGAATGACCATGGCACAAAGAACTTTTCATAATGTAGAAATTAAACAGAGTGGCCTTGTTTCTCTACTATGTTCGAGGTTCCATAGATTTATGAGCAAGCATTACACACTTAAAACTCATAGCCACTCAACTCCTCTTTATCTAAAGTCCTTTCATTGTTAATGTTATTGATTTTTTCACGTTTATGGTTTCTTACTGTGCAAGGGTGCAGCAGACTTGATAGTTCTTCTAACTCAAGACAGAATCAAAATCCACCTGTACAACTTATAAGAACTAAACTGTGTCAAAAAATGGACTCTATGCAAGATCATTTGGCAGCCTCTGAATTATTTTTACTTTTATGGTTCTTTGTGGCTACTGGTAATATATAGGTCAGGTTCTTGGAAAAGAACTTCGCTATCACAGGTATACCTCATCTCTCTACATCTCTCATCACATGACATGGAAGGTTATCTCCAAGTCCTTGCTCAATTCCTCTTGTCCAACACTTATTCTGCTGTGGAAGAGTATGTCTCGATCTGTGTTCTTCATAAAGCATACAAAGAGGGCACCAGAATGATCATCAATGGCAACTATTTGTCTTTATGGGAACCATGGACAGCTTTGAAACTCCCATAAGAAATATACATCTGTCCAAGTTACTAATAAATAAATGATAATCATAATTTGATAATCTGCTTGGAAGGCAGAGAGACACCAATATGATCCATTTCAAAGTACTATCTACGGTATCAATATCAAAGAATAGAACATGTCCAGGAGACCATAAATTGATGTTTCCAGCATCAGGAATAATACTACTGTGCTAGATTTACAAATACTGCAAGGATGAAAAGTTTCCATCACAATGGTTTAGTAGAAGCTTCTTGTATGTAAGACATAGCCGCCTCCTGTGAGAGCTGTTTTCCTTCCACCAGGCCTCTCACTATTGAGTTGGCATAATTTTTGGCCGGAGCACACAAGGCAAGCTCTCCAGATTTGAAGCCCTCCATGTCTGATTGTGTACACCTGCACATTATTAATTGAAAAAATCAAAAGGATTGAGTTCTTTACAATTTATAGAGAGTTCACAATTAAATCAACAAGCCAACACCAAGAAAAAGAAAAAAGAAAAATCAAAGAGAAGACAAAAATGGAAAGTTTTGATGCATACGTCATAGTCAGTATCGGAATATTACTCTCCTTGCCCAAGTAGACGACATTACCGTACCAACACCTCTGAAACAAAACCGACCACATCCACACAGTAAGTTTAACAAACAGGAATATGCTTAATGCATTTTAAAACACGAAAGCATAACAAATTCAGATACCTTTAACTCTGTGTGAACCTGAAGAGAATGAGGCTCTTCACTTGTGACTGAGTTTAAAGCAGCCAAGTCAAACAAAGGAGAGCTGGTGGCAAAACTTGCAACATTTTCCTGAACCAGTACATCATTAAACTGCTCAAGCCTGTGAGAGAAAAAATGAGTTTAAAACACAACTCTGTTGGATTCAGGCAAGTGGAAAATCCAATTTTTAAAGTGCCATGCTCGAACAGAAATTGAAATCCACAGAAAGCAAAAGAACAACAATAGGACAGAATTGAGTCGCAAGAAAACATACGTAATTCTATACAGGCACATATAAGTCTTATCCTGGATGTTGCTTTTAGGATTAAGGAATGCAACCCCTCCAGGTCCCCATGTATGTGAAAATTCACGACCAAAGAATAAGCGATGAGGGAAAGTCTTCCACATAATCTCCTTTGGCGGAGTTTTATCCCCCGAACCAAGATATGGCTTTTTCATACCTTCCACCTGAAAATCATATTGCAGATGGAGACAAGAATGAAAAGAAAAGGTAGTTTTAAAACATGAGGGGCATTAGGCAAGACATCAGAATTCAGAAGTAACCACAATGTAACATTTCCTATTCATCTAAAAGACTGCCACCGATTTTTATTGAAAACCAAAAAGTGAAATTTTTTTTAAAAAAAAGTACAAGAAGAAGTAGGTGTTAATAAAAGATTAATCTGTTTCATATTTAACATAAATATTAGAATTTTTTTTTTTTTGGAATTGCGTATTACCTGTCCACCTTCAACATAGCAAAGAAATCTTTTCAACCACAGATTTGATCCAAAAGTAGCGTACCAGACATCAACCTTTGAAAGCTCTGATCTCCAGGTGTTAGAATTGCTTGCCGCATGATCTGAATTCAGTTAACAGCTATCATATGAACTAAAACAAACATTAAAAGCATTTACTGAATCTGAGTCATCAATTTACCCTGAATACTTTCATTAATTTTCAACTTCGAAAGTGGCTCTATAACATCCTGAAGAACCTCCTCAAGATGTTTAGATATGGCATTTGGAGCTTCGTAGTCCTCCTCTTCAGAATCAGAGCTTGAGGTCAGAATATACTAGAATGGCAAAACAAATATCTTAGCAATATTTGTGGGAACAAAAGAAATAGTTACCGAGTATCGAGAGGAGAGAGAGAGAATCCATTCCTAAGTTGTTTAATAAAAGCTTTTTGGGAAATAATCAAATATTTGAATAGAAGTATTGACTACTCAACATCAGAAGCAATAAACAAAAAAGTACTGATGAGAGAAAAGGAAACGTACAGCAGCTGGAGGCGCTTTTTTATTGGTTAGCTTCTCTGGTAATTCATCTGCAAGTGATGGCCAGAAAGAACTTAGTTTCTGGCGAACCTGGAAAGAAGATTACATATGCATTAGAGAAACAAAGAACTTCGAAGCATATACCAATGACTCACGATAAATAATAATCAGCTAGAAAGAACAGGAGGAAGAAAAGGGTAAATAATAACCCAAAAAGGTACCACATGTCATTTTACCGCTTGTATCACACTCCATGTAGATTCAAATGGATATGCCTCTGAAGACCCATGAATAGGGTCGTCCTCCAGCAGAACTTCAACACAAGCAAGAACTGAATTTGCTACAGACTCAAGATTGTATCCTCCTTCTAAAGCCAACACGATTTTACCATGGGCAAAATCCATCAACTGAAGGACAATAAAAGTAATATAATCATAACAGCATCTAAAAATTACCCAAAGAATCACTCCAAACCAAAATTGCAGGGAATTTATTGAACTGGAGAGACAAGCCCAACCATGATAGGAAGCTAGAGAGGAAAAGGGGAAAAAAACCGCATCACAAATTCAAAATATTTCAAACATGATGAAATAATCAAGGCCAGATTAATGAGAAAAGAGAAATAACATTAAACTGTAAAAACGACCTTCTTCAACATAACTGCGTATCCATATGGCGTGACACGACAACCCCCTAGGGGATCACCAGCAGCTGTTTCAAGAAAATTCATTTGAAAAAAATTATGATACTTAAAGAGTTATATATAGAAGAAATAAATATCTTAACTTCCCAGCAACTTTCGTCAGAAGATTGCATTCTTTCCACTGCATTGATTTTAAAAGTGGCCATCTCCAAATGATAAAAATGAACAAAAAGAACAACTACTGAAATTGGGATAATTAGTGATAAACATAGCTTCATAACAACACCCTATCCCCCTTCCCATCAGAAGAAAAAAAAAATCATGTTGAGATGGTATTTAAATTTTTATGAGATGACTACTCTTTAGTTGAGTAAGTTTCTTTTATGAAATATCACAACACAACAAATTACAAACCTCTACTAGTCAGAAAAACGGAAGGTATAAGGAAAAAAATGGTCAACAGAAATGGTTAATCCAATAACCTGCATCAAATCCTGCAGAGACTATAATTAAGTCAGGATTAAATTCCTTGGCAACAGGAACCAAAATATGGTCCCAAACTGCAAAATAGTCTGCATCCCCACACCGACCATTTTCCCAAGGGACATTAATGTTGTATCCTGCTCCTGGTCCTTCTCCAATCATAGTATAGAAACCATCATCAGTAGCCGGATAAAAGCTTCCAAACTCATGCCTGAAAAAAGCACAGCTTCATATGTCATCATAACTAAGAACTTTGATCTTATGTGACACAAGTCAACCAAACAAGTTACAAGCTAAAAGCTCCAAAGATAAAAACTTTCAATAGAATGCAAAAGTTAGAAATTGTTATGTCACAGAATCCTTGGAAGCGTAAAAAGCCTCTTGATAGCAACTTCTAATTCAAGAAAACAACAAAGGAATGTCATGCAGCAGATCTTAACAGCACTACATGAAGAAATCTAACTTTAACTTTGTGCATGTTACACATAAGCTTAAATGATCAAGCAAAAGAATGAGTATCAGTTCAAAATTCTGGCATACCTATGAACAGAGAAGAACAAAACACGAGGATCCTTCCAGAACATCTTTTGAGTACCATTACCATGATGCACGTCCCAATCAACGATTAAAATTTTGTTGATGCCCAATTCTGGCTGTCAAGAATGAACATGATGTCCTCAGGTGACAACTTAATAAATGTGGAAAGCAGAGTTGAATTTTTAAAATTATTATTCCATGTTCTAGAAAGCAAAAAAGAAAAAAAGGAAACTACAAGGTCTAAAATTTCTAATTGTTGAATAACTATAAGGCAAGTGATGTAGAACAGCCCGTAGGTTTAGAGTAAACAGCCCGTAAGTTTAGAGTAAACGCTTGAGCAATAGAACAGAGAAGAAATAAGGGATCAAGGAGAAGAATTAGAGATCGAAGAGACGAAGGGAAAGGGAAGGAATCAGAGAGTTTAAAGTAAGGAAATTTATCATTAATCAAGTCTCCTTAAAAGATTACAAACAACTCTATTTATAGAGGCAAAACCCTTTTTAATCTAGGAAAAGGAAAAGTAAACTTTAAGAAATAGGAAAGCAAATTAACTAATAAGAGATCCTTTTAACAAGAAGGAATCTTTAAGAATTAGGAAAACAAATTAAACTAATAAGAGAATAGGAAGAATCACTAGTAGAATTAATAAGGATATGCATTCCTAGAATATAAATGCAGAAATCAACACTTTCATGTATTTGTTTTCATAGTATAAGGAAATTCTACTTGTCCCTTCAAACAAATTCAAAATTCAGGCCCACAAGTTAAACGACACAAAAGTCCTGTAATATTTTTTGCATGTTTTAATTAGTCAAGGCAATGAAAATAAAATATGCAAACCAGAGGTGTTTCTTAGATGCTCATTTTTTAATTTTTAAGAAAGAACAGACAAAAAATGTGGTCTAGCTAAACAAGCATAAATTGTTATCAATGCACTTATTAGAAACCTTATGGAGGTGTACTCCTCACACGAATTACCTCTATGGCAGAGCCCGCAGCAAGATAAGCTGCTTCAGATGATCCTTCATTGAAATATATGGAATTAAATTTTGATGCAACCCGATTTCTTCGTGAATCAAACTGTTTGGAGCTTATATTCTTAATCAGATTAACATGGTTTTTGGAGTGAACTGACAAGATATGTTTGTCTTCTGCTTCTTTGGCACCCAAAATAACACACCTGAGAAAGGATAAGCATCCAATAGAATTCAGAATTGGTTTCAACAAATGGCCAACCAAGCAATACCTTTCCCACCACATATATGTATCAATATATGCATGTATTCATATATGCACACACATCCATAACACAATTTAATTATCCTCAAACCCCATTTTCTATTATATCCCAGATATTGTAAAGACAAAAAATGTCAACCTCGAAAATCTTTCAGGATTAGTTTCCCTTAAATTCCAACCAATATGATTGCATTTAAGCCCCAAATACTAGAGTCTAGAAAAATGAGATTATTTCTCTGCTAATTCACACACAGCAGTATAAACAGCAGCCTATAAAAATTACTGAACTTGATGAGCTAAATGAATACTAGATATTACAAAGACATGTAAAACTTCGTTCTTTCTTTCAATTTCCCTTGCTCTTTTTATTTTCTCAGCCGCCAAACACGCATGTATATGTACGCATATATGTCAGTACTGTACCTCTGAGGAATGGCAGCTGCTTGGAGCTTGTTCCAGATGACCTTAATTCGATCAGGGTTTTCTGGATGTGGACCACCGTCGGGTGTAGAGTGCTTACACATCCTCTCGTCGTATAACAATCCCACCCTCCTCATTCTCCTCTGCTGAATTTTGCTCTGAGAGTCAACACCATCAGCAACCTCCATCGTCTCTCCGTCTCTCTGAAACCCAGAAAGCGGGAACTGATCCAACCCACTGTATAAAAATAACAGAAAATCTGTGTTCCGATGGGTCTTTGTACTTTTCTTTGGTCATAAATGGGTCTTTGTACTTTGCTTTGGACTTCCCACGCTTTGTTTGTTTGTTTTATTTTTATTTTTTGGGGTTTCTTTTGCACTTTTCTTTTTAACTTTAAGTTCATTTATTTGATTCCTTTTTAAAATTTCCAAATTGGGCCATCCTATGAAATTTTCAAGAATTGATCAAAACCTAACCAGCAATTCAAATTATTGGGAATTTGATCTAACCCAATAGGAGCATATATGTTTGTGTTTGAATTTCGCAACCATGTTAATATTAGTCTCTCAAAGTGTTGTCTCACCCATTTTAAATGTATTTTCTAATGATATCATAAATAATTTTATAACGTCGCGGAAATATAAAGGTTGAATCTTGTGTGAAAAATGGACAAGAAAATAGATCTCAAATCAAATTTTGGTCCTTGACTGTTGGTGTCCACTAGATTAATTTCACAAACATGAAAGAGCATGCACACACCATATATAGTTCAATGAGAGGGGCTTTACAGTATATGATTTTTGCCCATAGCCAGTAAGAGGAGCTACAAACAGAGGACTCTGTTTCATCTTTAATAGGTTGGATTATATATTTTTAGTTGATAGCTAGCTATCTAGTCTACTGTGGTTATGTTATGTCTCGTTAAAAGTTGGAGAGGTTTCAAAATCAAACTTTTGAGCTGCAGTTTCAATTTCCATGTTGAACATAAAATCTGAAGAGGGCCCTGTCATGCCATTCCCTCAGTTTGACATGAAATCCTGGGGGGCCTGCAATGCCAATTCTTCCTTCTCTGTTTCAGTGGAGATTTCACCCTCTTCTTTTCCCGAGTTCATTTGCAAGCCACATCTGGTCTTCATTTCTGACAATGCGCAGGATAAGCAGCATCTGTATGTTGATGTTCCACTGGCAGACAACACCACAAGAAGGTGGTTGTTTAAGGGATGAATATATTATCAAGGTTTATAATTGTACCTGATGATGTTTTAGTTTCCCAAATAATCTCTGGATCCCTCGGAACCAACCACTACATCAACTCTATTGTTCCCACCATCCCTCCACCTACCATACCATGTCAACTTCCATATCCAGAGTCTCGTTGTCATGTTTGCTTGATCAATCGTTGAAGGGAACCCTTCATGTACTTTGTTATGAATATGATCCTTATTTATACAACGAAAGAATCCGCATAAGAAGCTTTGGCACTGAATAAATATTGACATGAACTAGTATGTTAATGATCGGATTGATAATCCAATCTCCTAATATTCGACTGACTGATATCTTATAGAATTGATTAAACATGTTTCAGGCACCGAAGCAGGATGAACAAGTTCAAGAGAAATGCCTCGAAAAGCCCCCATTCCCATGCAGAATGTGTGGAGTGAGATCCCAATAGTTTGAATTGCTGGTTATGTTTTGATCACACCTGGCAAACGGGTCATATTTATCTTGTGTGTCTGTCAACTAGCTTTCTTAATTGGTTGACACGAAGACAACCGTTAAGTTAACAGGTGAAAAGTTTCATACAAGAACACGACATGTTTTCACCCGTTAAGAATAGTACGTAGGTAGCTTTAACCTACATGATCCGCTTCTTAACAAATTGTTAAATGAAAATACCTCATATTAGACAATAAAAAAAGGTATAAATCTTTAAATAAAACATTTTAAGCAAGATCAAGAATTACCATTCACCAAGATTCTAAACGGGTATTCGCAGATGGATAACAAGTACGTAAATGAGTGAATAACGGATATTCACGCATGAATAATGAATGAATATTACCCGTACTCTTAAGGGGTATTCACGAATGGATGCTGAAATGACCCATTAACTTAAGGAGTCCACCTATTTTTAACATGTCTCGCTAAGCTCAAATCCAATTTGGAACTTTCAAACTTAATTTATCTATATAGTTTTTGTTTCTTCTTCATTTATTTGTGGATTGTCTACGTGTGGAGCAAGATCCAAATAATTAGGAATTTGTCAAACTTGATTTATTTATAAAGTTTTTCTTCTTCTTCTTTTTGATTTATTTATAAAGTTAAAAAGAATAAGAAAATAAATTTAAGTGAAAAAGAAAAGAGGAAAAATAATAATAAAATGAAAAAAGCGTGTGTTGGGGCCTTAAAAGAAGAGAGGAAGCGACGTTGTTATTGTCTGCAACTCATTCTTTTCTGAAAAATTTGGACTTTCGTTCATTTCTTTTACTTATGGTTGAGTATGTGTTTGCTATTTTGAGATTATTTATTTGAACTTAAATTCCAGATTTGGATCCAGTGTGTTTAGTTTTAATTTTGCATTTCTCACCCTGTTTTTGTTGATATGATTCATTTGTTTGCAGATTTTTTTGAATGGATTTAAATAGAACCTTATCTCACTTTTAATGACCTTTTGTTTCATCAACTAGAAGCAAAAGGTCATTAAAAGTCAGATTATGTTCTACCTTAAATCCATTCAAAATAATTTGCAAACACATGACTCATATGAACAAAAATAATGTGAGAAATGCAAAATTAAAACTAAACACACTAGATCGGGATCTCAAATTTAAGTTCAAAGAAACGATCTCAAAATAGCAAACACATACTCAAAGAAACAATCGAAATCAAAATAACAAACACATAGTAAACTCTAGGTGAAACAAGAAAAAAAGAAGAAGAGAAAATCCACAAAACAGGGTGAGATAATGCATATCTAAACACAAAGAATCGACATCTGTAATTTAAGGTGAAACAAACCAGATCAAACAAATGGTAAACTCAAATTGAAAGAACGAAAAAATTCAGAAAAGAAATGAGTTGCAGAGAAAGGAACCGAAATATGGTCCCAAACTGCAAAATAGTCTGCATCACCTTCTTCAATCAATAGCTTGATAAAAGGCTTCCAAACTCATGCCTGAAAAAAGCAGAGCTCCATACTGTCATCATAACTAAGAACTTTGATCTTATGTGAGACAACTCAACCAAGCAAGTTACAAGCTAAAAGCTCCAACAAGAAAAACTTTTGATAGAATGCAAAAAGTTATAAATTGTTATGTCATGCAGCACATATTAACAACACTGCATGAAGAAATATAACTTAAACTTTGTGTAGGTTGCACATAATCTTAAATGATGAGGCAAAAGAAACGAGTATCAGTTCAAATTGATGGCATGCCTACGAACAGAGAAGAAGCAAACACGAGGAATCTTACACAACATCTTTTGGGTACCATTACTCGAACGACTGATAATCCATCCAATCCAACCTCCTAATCTTAGACTGACTGATAATTGATAGAATGGATTAAACCTGTTTATGTGTTGCCAGCTCCCCATCTTTTAACTACTATGGATGAATGCCAAAAGGCAATATGAAAATTTAAAGATGAACATTACTTGTAATATAGACTGATCGATCACACCAGGTAAGATCGAGACACAACTGAAACTACTAAAACCTAATAAGGAGTCTCTCAGTCGACTACAGCCAGATTTTGATACCCTGGGCCAGAGATGGCTGCTTCCATGACATGGTGCGCGCGCCAACTTCCCCATAGTTATCCAAGGACTTGAACAAATTATTGGAGAAGCCACCCATCGTGGCCACCCCTGGTCGCCCACGACAAGGCACAGGAACCGTCTCGCAGTCGAGATGCCAAAACACAATCTGTGGCACTGCATCACCGTACCCTTTCTCCTTAAAATTGTTTTGTACCCTTTCTAATTGTCTTAATTAAAATACACTTCATTGATTTAATTGACGTGACATATAATATGGACATGCCACATCATGTGGTATAAAAATGTGAGATAAAAATGTGGTAAGTGCTGCATTACTCTTGCAACACCTTCCATCAAATATGTTCAAGCATATTAGGATCTCACGTAGAGAATTCACAAATAACTAAAGTTGGTGCATCAACCTTGTTAAATACATCTTCTATCATCAAACCGAGATGTCAAGATTGAATGTTCATCAAATTATGTGTAAGATGGACTGGGAAAATAAATCTCACATCAAATTTTGGTCCTTGACTGTTGTTGTGCACAAGAAATTGCAAAAACATGGAAGAGCGAGCATGCACATGCCGATGCCATATTTAGGTCAATGGAAGGAGGCTCTGTAATAATAGACACAACCAAGCCAAAAAGATCCAATAAAAGTAAGAGGCGCTACAAACAGAGGACTCTGTTTTTTCTTTAATGGGTTTATGTACTTTTTGTTGAAAGGTAGCTATCTAGTCTACTGTGGTTATGTCTGGTTAAAACTTGGTGATGATTCTTGAGCTGCAGTTTCAATCTCCATGGTTAATTAACAGTTGAAGATGCCCCTGTCATTCCCTCAGTTGAACCAGTAGCACTTTGAGGGCTGCCCTCATGAAAAACCTGGTGGGCCTGCCGATTCCTCCTCCTCCAATGTTTCAGGGGGGATTTTACCCTCGTCTTTTCCCAAGTTCTTTTGCAAGCCACATGTGGTCTTCATTTCTGACAAAGGTTGAGGATAAGCAGCATCAGTATGTTCCATTGATAGATCAATCAAAAGAAAGTTCTTGTTTAAGGATTGAATGTCAAGGTTTATAAATAGTACCTGATGATGATTTAGTGTTCCAGATAACCTTTGAATCCCTCGGAACCACTATATCAACTCTTCCCACCATCTTTCCACCTACCATGTCAACTTCCATATCCAGAGTCTTATTGTCATCCACGTTTTCTTGATCGACCGTTGACGGGAGTCCTTCATGTACCTTATTATGAGCAACATCCTTTTTTATACAACGAAAGATTCCCCATAAGAAGTCTGCCACTGTTGACATGAACCAGAATGTTAATG
Source organism: Prunus dulcis (assembly GCF_902201215.1). Taxonomy (NCBI): domain Eukaryota; kingdom Viridiplantae; phylum Streptophyta; class Magnoliopsida; order Rosales; family Rosaceae; genus Prunus; species Prunus dulcis. The sequence continues at coordinate 16,103,663 of NC_047654.1, read as the reverse complement.
GTAGATAAGCAATGCATCTAATACAGAAAAAATCTAATTAAAAACTCCGAAAAAGGTAATCCAAATGGACTACACACACAAAATAAAGCTGAAGTCATTGCAAGAGAGGAGGAAATTTATAAGAAAAAACTAACCCCGTGAGTCTAACTGTAGACTTCCTGATGTAAATATCAGCAACTCCACCCCCTTGCCATCAAAGCAAATTCGCATCATTGAATCTTGGTTCTCCATGCGGTTAATCAGCCGAGCATGGTTCTCTCTTGATCTACAAATCAGTAGGGACAAAATGTTATGATAGTTGCATCACCAACAAAACTCAAATATCAAAACCATGCAACCAGAAGACAAAAAATACCTCTCAATGTTTTCATCTGGGAAAAAGTAAAGGGCAACATCTTCAAGGACAGGGTCATCGTCTTGGAAGATAGCAGTCCAAATACTGGATCGAGGAAGCCAGTTAGCATTGAGGATGAGAGGCATTTTTTGTGAAAATGCATAGGCTTTAGGATGGACCTTACATGGAGGTCGTGCTTGGAACCCACCAATGAATTCTCCAGGTGTGGCTGCATCAAGGATGAAGCCTCCCCTAAAGAAAGAAACATCAATGAAGCTTTTGAGAGCACTTAAATAACTTGATATATGTAAATATGTAAAACAGCAGCCATGACAAAACAGTGCATTCAGAACATCAACATAGGATGCAAAAGCGAACCCTCCTAGAAGATTTAAGTCGGAAAAAAAAAATCTCACACATTCTTAGGGAACATTTTTCTCATCAACTTTTAATACCAAACAATATATTAACTCTAATTCAAATCAAAACATGAGTTGGCGAAATCATGATAGAATACACATATGTAACATCTTAAAAGGAGAAGTTACCCACTTCCAAGGAACATCTCGAGCAGGAAGATTCGAAGGCTTTAGATTGAGACTATCAAAAATATTCACGAGATCTCTTTCTTCACTATCTGCATGATTATGTTCAACAACACAAGTGTTACCACATAATTTATAAAGGGAGGAAGGTAGGTTCAATAAATGGCAAGCAACAAAATTACCCACCACAGTCACAACTGTGCTACAATTTCAATGTTGCAAAGGTATATAATCTTAACTTGTTAAGAAAGAATTGGACACCCAAAAATAACACCTAAATATATTACCAATTTTATCAAACTTAAAAGAAGACTTAAAGAATAACCAATTCTGCAGTTCCAAAATAAATAATAATAATTTGTAAGTCATAACCCTTGCCTGGACTGGAAATAGGTGATGATTGCCTCATTGTTGAAATTGTGAGTGGCTCCTTTCCTGTTTTGGACTCCATCTTCTTATAAGAAGTTTCACCAACTAAGACATCCGTTAATTGCTTCTCCCCAATATGCTCATTTCCAGAAGCTACGGAAGTCTTTGTTTCTCCTATAACTGAGATAAGAGATCATAAGCATTGCACATATAGCATCCATTTACCATAGGAATAAAATGCTATCTTCACACTTTTAATAACACATCCAAAATATTTTGAACAAAAAAAGCTGGTAGATACAAGTCTCTCTCAACACTTTTACTAACCAAATTCTATTGCATGAACTCTACATTAAGAGCAATTTATAATTTTTCTTTTTATAAGAAACACAAATTTTAAGTTACAAACTTTCATTAAAACAAAGAAAGAGAATCGTACTTACAATTGTCCAACAAAAGAACATATTACTTCAACACATAGCTCCCCCTCTGATCAAGATGAATAATGAATTAAACTAAGAAAAATATCTCTATAGTACTTTGTCTAAGACATCTAATAAAGGCTAAAAATCTAGTCTGATAGTAAAAATCTTTGTCTAAGGCATCTCAAACAATCCATATAAAATCGTTATCATACACCAATTGCAATTGCACCAATAAGACCAACCAATTGCGCCAATAAGACCAACCAATTGCACCAGTAAGAGCAACCAATTGCACCAGTAATAGTATATAAAAAAGCAAAAAGTTTCACTATCTAGCATGTACTCAATCATCCATATATACAAGGGGAGAATGGAGATGATGTGGCTCATAGAATCAAGGCACGATAGGTTCAATGGAGGGTTTTGTTAAGCACATATATAGCGTGATCATCTTATTTTGCTAGAATTGAAAGCTAAGTTTATAGAACATCTGTTAGACCAGCCATGCTATAAGGGACTGAATGCTGGACAGTTAGAAAACAGACATATTCATAGTTCCTGTAGGCACATATTAGCCAAATGTTACAACCAGCACAGTGATATGCACACCTCTATCTCTGTTTCTCTAATGGAATATTAGCCATTATTAGACACAAATTCTTAAGAGATTAGATTAAAATATTTGTCACCTTTTGAATCCTTAAAAATTGGAGATGTTTGCTGAATAATCTTTGCTATGCTTTGCATTTTGACACTCCCGCCACATCTAGAAGGGTTCACAGTTCTTGAAGGCATAATGCTAGGATTTGCTTTGATCGCAGACATAGGAAACTTTGGAATCACAATTCTAGACCCAAAAGGAGTCCTTTGGGGGATAGGTGCCATGAAATTTAACTGACGAGGTTTGGAGCTGAAAGTACCTCGCTGAGATCTAACTGCTGATGATAGCCTGATGACTTCTTCATTTGCAATAAATTTAACTTTTCCAGTCTCAACAGGTTTTTGCCTTCTGGAATGAGCTTGCCACCCTGAATCATAAAGAACTCTGCTGGGACCGGCTGGATGCATGACATCATGGTGAACTAAATCAGCAGAGGATGCCATTATGTCTTCTTCCTCATAAGCTTTTGGAGAAATCACTTCACATGATTCACAAACCCAACCATCTCGAAATTCCATTGGAAGAATCCGCATGCAATAACTGAGACGGAGATATCACAATAAATTACGATAACTGAACTCACCCCTCCAGAGCAGCGATATTTTTTGAAAATGTCTAACTGAACTGACTAAAATAATTCAGCAACTGAACAGGGGAAGAAACTAGAGATCAAACCAACAAACTTGTGATTTAAAATATCATGCATGGAAGGGCATACAATGGTGATGATAGTAATTTAAAATACTTAGGAAGCTAGCAAGAAACGTCTTCTAGAAGGATCTTTTGCGGGATAAGTTCATTTTTGACCAACTTTGTGGGATTTGGTTTTTCTACTGAATTTTGTGAAATAATATTTTTCTTTATCAGTTTATCCGTGCATATTGGAAGGCTAGCTGGTGAGTTACGTTTGTAATTAGAACTGCTTGTTCACCTTCATTGTACTTTTATCCATTTTTATTAATCATTTTTCTACGTCTTCTTTCTTTTAAGCAAGAAACAAGATGCATTTTGATTTTGATTCACTGATATTATTCAGAAGAAATACTATTCAGTTCTTAATTGAAACAGGCAAACAAAGTAATCAAATGCAGAGAGAGAGAGAGAGTCATACGAGTGTTCAGTACTTATATTGCATTTAATGCAAGTTGCAATGAGATTTTCATCAGTAATACCACCACACACATCACATTGTCCGACCTGAAAAGTAGAGCAGATCACATTGAAAAGTAACTCAGCTAACTGAAGCTTAACTTAAGCAAAAGTTTCTTAGTGTCGGTCTAGCATTATTTATCAATTAGTAGAAGTACATATAGGACATGGAGATGTCATCTTTGGTGAACAACACAGTACATGAAAAAGTGGTAATGAAGTTTGACGAAAAATATTATGGCATCCATGGTGGAACTATGATGAATATAACTGAATGGTTCTTCTATAGTACTCTGCATGCATATCCACATTTTTCACAACTTCTGTAGTAGTTTATTATTCATCTAGTCAGTCCTTAGATAATCTCACTAAGAGCCAGACTTGCAAAAAAGCTAAAGGCATGCTAATGGATACAAACTGGGATGGCAATCAAGTTGTATAATATGTTGTATTTAAATGCACAAAACTTCTCTCCTACAGTCCTTGAGGCATTTAAACAAGGCCATGTTTCTCAGTTGTTCAATCAAGTATGGATGGCTGAGATGCTCTCAACCATCCCACGTGTGATTTAATACCTAAGAACATAGACATCATTTAGTTAGAAGAGAGCATTGAATATATACAAACGCATCAAAAATCTTACTCAGAAATTTAAAATTGTAGGAGATTCTAATTGGTTCTGACAAGAGATTATTCAAATCAACCAAATCATATCCAATCTTGTCAGGGAAGCAAAGTCAACAAAATGTGTTACAACTCTTGAAAAAGAGTTGACATTACATGAATACCAAACAAAATGCAAATGCAACAAGAACACCATATGTACGTTGATCCTCTACCTTTTTGGCATGACTTTTCCACAATTTACACAAAGGCCGTCTAAATTTTTTTCTTTATATACTAGATTTCAATGTAACATTTAAAATATATTTGAAGCATGTATAACATGCATTTGGTTTGCATGTCCAATACATGCTTAACAAGGCATTGCTTCTTTCGAGACCAACCATGCCTTGTAAAAATAAAAGGGTGGGGAGTATTAGAAAGTGGCATAACCCAACTTGAACCAAATTCAAAATTATAAACGCATGATTTGGATTTCATTAAGTGTTGTTTCATAATCATCTGCTTACTATATAGGCACTCTGGGGCAAAAGGAAGCTTAATGGCAATCATAAAACCAAGAAAAAAAAGGGACTTTATACAAAAAGAACTTAAAAATACATAAACAAATGCCAGGAAAAAAAACAAAATTTCAGCAGAACCAACGGAAAAATAAAATAAATCAACAATAACTTATATCACCAACAAAAGTAACCAACCCACGTAGCTAAACCATAAAGGAAAAAACAAGAAAATGTGCATTACTTAAAAATGTTTTAAAAAAAACTACAATGGCCTATATAAACAGTAAATAACCAGACTTTCCAACTGCAATGTACTTAAATAATATCGAAATGCAAAAAACTGATGAATCAAACATTATATTTACAGAGCCGACAATAATAGATGGAGGACAGAGAGGGTGGGTCGGCAGCAGCAAATGGACAAGGAGACAAAAAAGGAGGAGCTTTAGGGTTAATCAATACATTTACCATGTGGGTCTCCTCTGGTTGCTCCATATTGTGCTTGCTTGGGATTGCTTTTTTTTTTTTTTTTTTAGTATCTTTTTGGTCCCCTCTCTCCCGTCTTGAAAGAAGTGTGGAGGCTATCTTCTAGCAGCTGCTGCTCATGAACTCACTCACTCAGAGAGAGAGAGAGAGAGAGAGAGAGAGAGAACAGAGAGAAAAAGCAATTATCAAAGCAAGGTCTGTTTTCTGAAAAAGAATGTCTCTTGACCAGATTTTGAAGAAACTACGGATGGGGTGTCGTGGCATTTGCCTATTGGCTATTAAGTATTGTACATTGTACCCGCTATTCACGACCCTTAATACAAAGCTTCGTGCATGCTAGCTGTGTGGACTCTGGTTGATAAAATCATATTTGTTTGGTTTACCAACCGAAGGTTGGATAGATGAGTTAAATTAATGTTCTTTTTTTTTTTAGACGGGAGTTAAATTAAACGTTAGGGAATAGGGACCATCACCATTATGTTGGCGCAAAAAACAACAAAATTGTTGTACCAGGTTGTTTGGTGCCAACATTTTACAATTTTCAAGCACTAAAAAATCACTCTCTGTTGTTCTCGTGGTCCATTGTAATAATGTCATCAATGTGACAAGTATTTGGGGACCTGAATTCAGAGCCAATATCATGTATGAAACTAACAATTTGTAATTTGCTGTTGTGCAAGCATTATGAATTGGTTGACTTTTGCTTGTAAATTCATGTATTTTGAAAAGGAATATAATATCGTTCACCACTACTAATTACATTGTAGCCTCTTTAATTTCCAGTGACCATGGTTACTCTCGGTTCGGTGCGGGAACAATTTATGACTATAGATGCATATCGGTGTTATTGTCATATAGATGTATCCGTTGTTTGAAAGTGTTCACTAACCAACACACCACGACTCAGATTATCACTCCTTCTAACTATGCATCTTATAGCATATATGAGCCAAAATTAGGCAACGCATTTCTCTAGTTTACCTGTTTTTCAGTACGTCATACTTACTACTAATGAATGGGAAATTTGCAGTGTAGAAACATTTCTAGTTCCATTGTTTGAAAACTCAGACTCAAAACTAGCAAGATTTAGATCAAGCAAGTGTTCCAACGCAACGCTTACCAAGGATTTTGAGAGAACCTTGCAACTTTTTACTTAAACATACAACAAAGTTATCACTGGGTTTGTTAACTCATGCAATGCCTATGAGCAGCATCCCCAGTAGGAGGAATGCAATGTCCATTCCATTTTTACTTGTGAGAAAAGCAGCTAATCTTTGCTGCATCATGTTCTTAAGAGTCAGAGAAAAGAAGAGAGGGAACTGCCAGATGGCCTTTTGCAGGGCAATATACTCCCCACAGGAAGGATTCCATTACTTCCAGTCCTACAAAAACACGGACACAAATGAATAGATTAGATTACATTGCAAAAACCCAAGAAAGCTTTCAATTATTCCGCACGAGCTGAGTGCATGTTATCAAGTCCCACGAAGCTTAGATTTATACTCAAATTTAATAACATTTACTGAAAGAGAGAAAATGATGGAAGAAACTCAACCCACACAAACTGGGTGAGCAGTTCTCATTTATATATTAAACTCATGTACAGAGAGTTAAGTTTACAAGAATAACAATAAGCTATTATGTATACAAGATAATGATAACAGATGATATCAAACTCAGATGAGATGTAGCAGCAGATCATGTCAAGTCTGGATTAGGTTTATCACTTACCACAAGAATCTAGATTTAGCCTCTTAGAAGACGAAATCAATAGATTGACACCATTTATATGACTCCTCAGTGCCATTTCTCGCATCTCTAGAAGTCCCAAGAGGCTAAAATACTGTTGTTTAGACCTACGTAAAATAATTGAAGGCTTCCTCAAATAGCATACGATCATCTATTTAGCAATTGCATATTAAGCACTAGAGATTTGGTTCAGGAACAGACCTCTCAAAATCGCCAGGGGAAAAGAACAGTGCCATATCATTTACAGTGGGGCGGTCATTCTCAAAGATTTCTGCCAATACACTGCTACAAAGGAGCAACGTACACTGGAGCACGTTAGGCATGAGCCTTGAATACTCTACAACTTCAGGATGGACTTTCCCCGGAAGATGAGCCCGGAACCCATCACAAAATTGACCACAAGAAACCATATCAAGGATCTCAAGGCTTCCGCTAATCACAATCATCAAACAACAAATACTAATCAGATAAAATACAAGTTATAGGACTAGTTCATGAACAAATTCTCGTTTTGGCCGACAATGATAGAGCTTCGGTAAAGGGAAGAGAGAGGTTGAATTAAAGTAAAGTAATAAAAGTCTCTAGCCAATGCTAATAATCTATCGTATATTGACAGTATCATGGCAACTTCAAAATAGAAAGTGGTGATCTGTGCTCAGATGATATGCAGTGTTTGGGGGTGCACGCATGCTTGCTTTTCGCATTTATCAATAAATAAATGATTACGCAACTACATGAAATATGAGGTACTCACCACCAGGTAGCATCTAAAACTGGGTTACTTGGAAGATTTATCTAAGGTTTGGGCAAAATGTTCGGCAGACCACATCCTTGAATGATAGAGTTCTTGTGTTTAGCATCAGCACATAAATTACCTCCTGAGAAAACACATATTCAATTAGCAAGTGACAATCACATAACTGAAGAACCATATTGCACACCAAAACATTATATGAAGTTATCAAAAAAAAATTTGCCTCGAAAGTTGATGCATGAAGTATCCAGTTACTCTATCTTGCAAAGATTTTGAATCTTATACTCAATAGGGGTTGCTTTATCTGAAACTGAAATTGCAAGGTCAGTCATATTCATAAGTACATGATTACCTACTTACAGCATTTACAGTGGATATAAAGTATAAAGAAACATATATCTTGCATACACACACACACACACAGAGACACATGCAAGAGCTGATTCTCAGTGCTTAATATATAGCTGAGGACTTGTAGTTGATATGAGTAGAAGAGTCAAATTAACTGCTGCTTTGTTCAATCATTGTCACCATCCATCTGGTGGGGCTATAATCAAGACCATGCATGCTCAATATGTAATGCATAAAAATATTTGAGATACTGCAACAATTAATTTTGACCCTTGTGTTTGCCAAATTTTTTCACAAAAGTTTTCCATGCAATAGACGTTAGAGTTATCTTACATTTTAATTCAGTACAACATTTAGGCTCTTGTGCAGGAGTGATTGAACTGATTTTTTCACTGCCATGTCCAGAAAGCTTTAAATGTCCAGCAGGTAAATTTTTGTAAGTTTCCTTCACCTTCTGTGAAGAATTTTTTTGAGGGGTAGATTTTAACTCAGTGGAAGCCCTTCTAGACATTGTTTCCATGGTATCTATTCGGATAGAGCTTGAGTGCAATTTACTTGGTGAGGGCAATTCCACCTTTTGAGCTCCATATGACATTTTAAGAGCTTTTTCAATAGGAATAAACTTTACTTTGGCAGTTCCCAAGGAAGTTCGCTTTCGAAGATGACCTGAACTGCCTGACTCTTCAACAAGCCTTCTGGAACCCACAGATCGCGACATGTCAGAGTGGATTATCTCAAAGGTGTTTGATCCTTCCTAAAGCCTTCTGAAAGAATATTTTTCTAACAGATTTTTGAGTGACTGATCTCCAGAACATGATGTCTCACAAAACCAAATTTCTGGAACATATTTGAGGAGGACCTGTATACAATAGCTGGAAAGAGAAACGGTAACATGTTTGGAATAAGTGTCCAAATTGGCTATACAAAATACACAAATCAAAAACACACTGCAACTGATTATTCAATATTAACAAAAGCAAGAGGATGGATATTCTGCAATCCCTTCGAGATATAGATACAAATCAAGCGGTATAAGTTATACAACCATTAGGAAGTGGGTGACAACTGAAGCTCATTTGGTTATGTGATTAAGCAATGACCAGGTTTATTAAGCAAACAAGTATCTGAACTAAGTCTTTCCAAATATGTTTTTTTAACTGTTTACGTTTAAATAGGAAAACAAAGGGAATAACAACAAGCAATCCCCTCTTCCCCCAACGAGTGCACTCATGGTTCTACAAAGTTCTAGACGTATATCAACAAAGTTATCAAACAGAAGACAACCTTAAAATCAGAACTGCAGTTTCCTTGGTCCAACTTTAACAGAAAGATATGAGCTATACAAGCGGTAATAGGAACCAAAATATAAAAATAATGAAAATAAGAACATATATACATCAATGTGCATGGCCACTAAAACACAGGGTGACACATGCATGTGTCGGCGCACATAAGGGCACAAACACAGAAAAAACAAATATACAGATAGACAGATAGATAATGCTTAGAGAGAGAGAGAGAGAGAGAGAGAGAGAGAGAGAATACTTTTAATTCATACACGTGTTCCCAAGCTATTTTACATTGAAAGCAAGTAGCAATCAACCCTACAAAGCCTGTTCCACCGCATACATCACAAGGTTTGTCCTAGAGAATAAGAAGATGTAATTAGACGTTATAAACAAGTTTCTTCATAGAGATAGATCCATTTGCCTCAGATATATATTAAAGAATACTACATATAGATCTTTGACATCCAGTACAAATCATTGTAAGGCATAATAGAACGTATGTGGTTTCACATGGCTGCAGATTAGGTATGTGGTTTCACATGGCTGCAGATTCTTGCTGGAAGTACTCGTGGCTTTAAAACTGAACAACAGGTGAGTGGTGCTTTTAATACTGCAGGCTTGGTTGTTGTTGCTTGATGACAGTAGTTAAGAAATAGACTTTAATGAGCCTATGAAAAGTACAATGAGATTGCTAAATGAGCAAAAAGAAAGGAAAAAAAATATTTCCCTGCTGGCTGAGCACAGTGTCATTGTCAAGTTGGGCTTTCATCAATGAACATCCAAGTTCAGCTTTAATGAGGCAAATGGAAGGAAGGACATAGATGGTTTTAGTAAAGGCTTAGAAAACAGGAACTTGTAACAACAGCAGGAACCACAGCTATAAGATACAGCTTTTACAAATTGACATTTGATAATTTTGATTGATTATTGGATGAGAAGTGGGAACTGCTACCTCTTTTAAGGAGATTTTACCAAGTTCTTTGTTAAGAGCTCAATATGAATATTCCATCCAGCAAGGTAAAGCAAACAGCATTGAATCCAATGCATAGGACCAACAAAGCTCAGATTTAACACAAAAATCAAAACCCTTGTCCAATCAACTGCTATTTTTATCCACAGAGACAGAAGTTTATGGAGAACAAGTTCCTTGGGAGGATTTTTTAAAATGTTAGCCATCTTGATATTCTAAATTATGAACCAGAAATCTTGGAGCAGTTTGCAATTATGTTTATTGAGATAAGAGTTTTGTACAGAACCAACAGACTGTCACAGCAAGGCTTTCTTGAATCTTGACCACCCATTTCAATTTTGAAGACTTGCCACATAATGAATGAATGAAATGAAAGAATAAGACCAAATTACTTGAGAGAAAGAAGTGTGAATTCTAGCATTTTGCTTCTTCTCATTTTCTTCACAATCTAAAGAGCTCAAATCAAGGCACTTAGAGAGTGTACAATAAAGATCACATTCCACATTACATCATAATCAGCCAAATAGTTGGTAAAAAATAAATAATTAAATAAAATAGCAAAGCAGGGTGTTCAAGTTCAACAGTAGCTATATGTGGTAAAATCAAGTACATTGAAGTTTGAACACTGAAGAGCAACTATCACAGATTCACACACTAGACAAGCAAAGCAAGTAGAAAATAAATAATGAACACAAAAGCAGAAGCAGCCAAATGAAAAAGAATGGAGAATATTGATGAAAGAAAAGGGTCCTTTTTAGGGTATTTACCATGTGGGTCTTTCTTGGACCTCTCGTTTTTTCTAATAGTACTCTTTTACAAAAACAAATTTCTTGGTGCTCTGCTCTGCTCTCTAATGGCGGCTGAAGCTGGCGGGTACCGATGCAGAGATTCGCTCAAATAGCCCGGTACAGCCGCGCGGCTATACTATTTATTGAAAAATAATTAAAACAGTACACTATACTATTTTTAAAATTTCGAAAAGAAGAGAGACCCGCCTAGCGCTTAGGGGCCCACGTGTCAAAAACCGTATAGCCAAGCGGCTATACTATTTTTTAAAAAACATTAACAACAAGGTCGCGCCGCGCGGCTATACTATTTATTGAAAAAATTAAAAAAAGGGTATAGCCGAGCGGCTATACTATTTATTGAAAAGTTAAAGATAAAAGGGGACTCGCCTGAAAAATAATACCGCCGTTCCACTATACTATTTTAAAAAAAACATTAAAAACCGTGCATAGCCGAACGGCTATATTATTTTTTAAAAATTAGGAAAAACCCTGTATATCCGCGCTGCTATACTATATATAAAAAATTAATAATAAAAAAGGGGACCGGCTAGCGCCTACGTGTCAAAAATAGTATTTAAAAGGTCTAGTCGCGCGGCTATACTATTTAATAAAAAGAAATTAAGAAAAAAGGACTCCCGTAGTTGCATTAGTTTGTACTTTATAGATATTAGTTTGCTATTTTCAACATATCAAAAGGAGATATTGAAGAGATAAATTTCTCAGTAAATCAATATAGGAGTTCAATTTTTTCTTTTTCTTTGGTGTGGGAATGGTTTATATGAATTTTTCTTTTTCTTTTTCTTTTACTCAATGTTGATGAGAATTCGAATTTAGGATTTCTTCCAACATTAGAACGAGAAATATCTATACTAATAATTATTTGGTAATTTCTTATATATTTTTTAATATAAGCAATAGTCTCGACTATAAGAGGAGAGGATGGGGTTTCATATATACTACCAATGCTATGAGGATTCGAACTGGAAACCACAAGTCAATACGTTTTTCCTCTATTTGTAAACAACAATTACGAAGACTATAATATCATAAATTTAAACCACATTTGTTGTTGAGTATATGAGAGGATACTTATAAAATCAATTATTATGATATTGTATTTAATACATGCGTAATGTGATTATTACCTTTACTCACTTGTTAACTAAAACAAGACACATGGTATTGCATTCAGAAACCTTATGAATTAGTCCATTGAGCCTCTTAATATATATAATAACAGGAATGATACAAGGCTGCTTATACAGATAAAGCTTTGCAAACAAAAGCAAGTCCAAGTAGCTAGCTAGTAGTAGCTACATGAAGAAAAACTCTGAGTGAGAGGTAATTAATTGTCAATTGAAATTTTGGTATGTAGCATATAACCAATACAAGTTTGGCCTAAAATCTCTCAAGCAAAAAAGAAGATTAAGTAATTAAGAGTGTTTATCTATTCACCAAATTCAATTATTCTCCTCGAAATATCGATTGTGAAAGAAATGGTTATTTACTCAAATGGTCCTTAAATTTATATCTAAGTTGCATTTTAGTCTCTCAACTAAATTATTCGTTCAAATGATCCACAAATTCTTTATTAATCGACGAATTGGTCCTTCTGTTACATTTTGTGTTAAATTTAGTCATGTGAGCAGCACATACTACATTTTTAGAAGTAAATAAGACTTTTGATAGCTAAAAAAATAAAATATACGATTAAAAAATAATACAAAATTTTCTTTATTTTATAAATTAATTAAAAACTATAAAAGAATAAAACAACAACAAAAAGCAACTATTTATAAATAACAAAAATAAAATAAATAAATAAAACAGCCCACTAAACCTCTTTCTCTCTTTGTCCCTCTCTTCCTCTCTCTTCCCTCCGCCTTCAGTTTCCTAAATAGAGAGAGGGGCTGCGGATGCGCCTACAAGGGTATGGGTTTGTTTGAAGAGAGAAAGGGGAAAGAGAGAGAGAGACAGAGAGAGGATGTGGAGACAGGGAGGGATAGAGGGAGAGGAAGGTGTGGGGAGGGAGAGAGGTTTTTCTCTTTTGATTTTTAGTTTTTAATTTATTTAGTATTTTATTTAACTTGATTGTTTTACCCCTATATTTGATGGCAATATTGACAAAATGTAACAGTATAGGACAAATTCGCTAATTAATATAGAGTTGGTGGACGGTTTGAAAGAATAATTTAATTAAGAAACCAAAATACAATTCATGTATAAATTTGATGACCATTTGAGTAAATAAAATAAGAAGGGAAAAAAAAGATCCAAAGGGATTGATTTGTGATATTGGACAGGGAATGATTGAAGCTTCCAGAACTTCAGAAGCAAAGTGACACTTCCAAATTCCAGTCATGGGCAGCAACCTGACACTTCCAATTCAAAGGAATTGGGCTAAGAGATTGAACCCTTTTTTTATTTTGGGTCAAGGCTATGAGATTGACCCTCACGCTCAAATGGCAGTTGGGCCTTTACAAAAACAGATAAAAAGGCGGTTGGGCATCACATTTCGCATCCTCCGTGATGGTGATGATGTGGTGATACTGATAATGATGGTAAATGATGGTACTGATGACGATATAACACCATCTTATCTGAAAAATAAGGGAGAGAAAAGAACAATATTTGTTGCCTGACATGGAAAGAAGGTCCTCACATGGCATAGTAATTTATCTTGGATTTCACTCTTGGGTTACATAAATTGCAATAGAGATGGGGAGTGGAATCTACGTTAGAATGAGGGGTTAGTGTGATGGGTTATAATGACGGGTACTTAATAATCATTCGATTCCGTATAAAGTTATTAGTGAACTGTTGAATTGAACTCCCTCATTGTAATTCCTCAACATAACCCCCAACCGTGCAATCTAAATAAATGCAAAAGAGTATATATTGCAGCGACATTTGAACTACGGCATACTGAAATTCAAAAAGTGGTAAAAAACAAAAGAAAATCATAACGTGCTTTTAGCTATAAGAAGAGAAAACCGAAGCCCATTTCACAATTTTCTAATGACCAATTTGAATATATGAATCAAATTCTGAAATTCAGAATCAGAATATGGAGCACAAGTGCACAACAACGACCGGTGTTCCAGATATCCCTGAAATGTCAGGATATGCAAAGCACTTTAAAAGGTTAAAAATTTGAGTTAAATAAATGATGGGAACTGGGAAATACACGTACAATTGGATTAAAAAATTGTTGTAACTTGTAACCATGTGGAGGAGGGTCTCCACTGATCTTGCAATCTCTCGTATTTCTAGTAAACCTTTTTGTGCATATATAATAGGATATAATTTTTAAACAAAGAAGAAAAGCTTTTCTACCCGGTTACATTGTCCCATTCTTTCTATCTCTCTTCGTGTCACTTAGCAAATGAAGAGAGAGATAAAAACAAGGGGCAATGCAACACGAATATGGAATGGAAGTATTTCTCCTATTTCCAAGGCAGATTCTCAGCAGGAACAAATATATTAACCCAGGCCAGAGATTCTCAACAGAAAATATAGCAAAGTGAAGTGCAGATCTTCCTTTTTGGTTTCCTTATGATTTTTACCTTGTAATTAAACCCAGGTCTGAGAGTAAAACTGGGAGGTTGGTGAGAGAAACTAATGCTACAATGAAAGCTTGGTCCACCATCATGATCAATGTGGACCAGAGCAATAAAAGGATCAGACTGCAACTTATTAAGGCCTATGTCCTTTTCAAAAAATTCACCAAAGACCATGTTCTACCAGGTTAACTGGTATGAACCTTTATATAGTTTTCATTTTTTTCTTTTTGGATTTATACTGAAGGCATTATAAATTTATAGAAATGTACAGTACACCCTAGCAGGATCACGAGGTAGCCAACACCAAACAAGATAAAAAATAATCTAAAATAGTGAGCCAAGGAGCAAAAGAAGAAATAAATAACCATACTGAAACAGGGTTCTCCAAATACCAACTAGGAAAATAGGTGCCAAATACTCATCAAATTAATAGACTAGCTAGCTAGCAGTACACTCAGATTAGATCTAATGTACAAAAAACAGAGACAAATTGTAGACAGAAAGACAGATGCTTTTCCATAGTCACTCCCACTAAGCAACACCGCCCAAAAGGAATCAAAAGCCATCTGCTTTTTTTCCCACATAGAGAACTTAGAAGGGTGAAGATAAAAGACAAAAACTTGGCAAGGCTGGCCCTAAGAGGAACACCTACAAATCAACAGCAGACTCACATGCATCATACTTGCACACCATCTTTTGCAAATTGAAATCCAGCATCATCTCTGTTCCACCCCTACCCCACCTCACACCCTCTAATTTCTTTCTCAACCCCACCAAAGCATCAAGCCTGAAACGAATAAGGTTAGAATAGAAGAAAACAAACTAGCATCAACAAGTCTAATCACACCACTGTCGTCCGAGTTCATGCCAGCTCCTGATGGCCCTACGCCCGTGCCAATCCCTCCTAATACCCCAGGAGTTGCAGTGTACGGAGTGGTGGTTGTCGGTGTTGTAGTACCAGTTGTGGGAGTGGTGGAAGTCGTTGGGGTTGTGGTACCAGTGCCAGTGCCAGTGCCGGTGCTGGTTCCGGTGCCCGTGTTGGTTCCGGTGCCCGTGCCAGTTCCAGTTCCAGTGCCGGTGCCGGTGCCGGTGGATGGTGTTCCTGGAGTATTTGTTACTGGAGTTGTAGTAGTGCCTGCAGTGCTGCAGGACAAAACGGAAAAACAGCATTCAGCGCAGAAACCACAAAAACTAGAAATTCCAGATAGGAACCTCCAAGCACATGATCATCATAAGCATATTGAGTGAAAAGTAAAAATTTAAAAATCATGGGTGATACACAAGTTCATAATTTTGCAAGAAATTTACCATGCCATATGGTTATACAGTGTCTGAATAGAGACCATGTGGCATAAAGCTTACCACCTTGAAAATCTAATGCGTTCAATAACACCCATTTGGACTTTATCATATACAGTTACTCATAGGTCCTACTGCTTTGGGATGGAATCATGGAAGATGATATTATTAGTATTATAAGTCATGCCATTGTAATTCCTGTATACTAAAATCCTCACGTCATCTTGAGCCGTGAAAATATTCAAATAGAAGCTGTAGCATTATCTTTTGAAGATAATCACCGTCCTTTGAAATTCGTTGTAAAGGAACAAACATGATCTTGCAAATGCAGTTGAGCTAAGAGAGATGCTCAAAAGGCAAGCTTTGATCTTCATTCAAAAGAAATGAGCTTCCTGTGAGATTGCTTGCACTCTTCGTGCAAATACTTGCCAGTTTTTTACTAAAGATAATATCAGCCTATTGATTACCTAGTCCATTGAAGTACTTGATATTGTATTGGAGGTGACAATTAAGCACATGAATCCTAAAGAATAACCAAATCAAACAATCCCAGTCAAAACCATCTAGTATAGTAACATGCTATTATTAACATCTAGATACACCTCCATTTTTCATTACTGAGTAGTCCAGGAACAATGCTCCCTCACAAAAAAAAATGTCTAGATCTACTTATATGTGAGAGGAGAGAGCCTTGCTGCTGGAGAACTACTTTCAAACAAAACAACAGCATAAGTAATCAGCATATAAATCATCAAAGGTAGTTCTTGAAAGCTTTTGAAACAAGAAAGCTAAAGTATTCATATAGGTATAAATGTTAAAAAGTTAAGTGAGATACATCAAAGGTAGAAAAAAAAAATAACTGGGAAAGTTAAAAATAAAATTAAAAAAAGACACAAATAGGAGCAACAGGAATGCATGATATGTAAGAACATGAATAAAAAGAAAAAGAAAACTCAGTTCAGAGGAGTAGGATTAAACGGCACAGCCGTCGAGGATACAAAATTTCAAAAAGTTAGCTCAAATCTCAAAAAGTTATCATCCCAAAGCTTTGAGGTAGCTTTTGAATCTTATTGAGATTATATATTGTCCCACTATGAAAGCGGTATTGTGCTTTTAGCGAAGGACAAAATTTGCCCATCACAATGGGGACAAAATACCCCTTGACCACAGTTATTGGTGGCCACTACTTTTGAATTTTAACTCTGAACAGAGACCAGGCAAATGTAAAATGGGACTGTATGGTAACTAAAGCCAAAAAAGGTACTGGCATAGGTGGTTCAGTAAGGATCAATTTGTAATTTTGTGAGATATTTCTCTTTGCACTGTTCAATTCAACAAGACTTAACCTTTTGGTAAAAAGCATTGGATCCCAATTATTTGCAGTATCTTTTGTGAAAATGAACTGAGCTCCACTACCAACAAATGGGCAATCAGTCAGGGACATCATGATGCAATTACAATATTAGTCAAACGGAAAAAGGAGCTCATTTAGATTAGAAAAGCAAAAAGAAAAAGGAGCGTATTGGATGTTAAATGAGATACATCATCCATTGAAGGTGAATAAAGAAAACAGTTAAAGTAATTGCGATTGGTTTCAAAAAAGCATCATTTTTTCAATGATAAAAGCAAAGATGCCTATTCCACCAAGGGAAAGATGTAATGTAAAAAGTAAATGCAGATTGCAAAGAGGGCAACTACTTGTCTCTTCAAACGGGCTACTCCTACAGTCCTACTTATGCTTTATGAAAGAAAGTAGTAGTACATTTGAGCTCTCCCCAAAAAATTGAAATACAAAGAGTAAAATGATGACATTTGAAAAATTCAAGCAGGGTAACAAAAACTAGACAAAAATAATATCCTTGGAAAATATAGAAAAAGGGTCCAAAACCATACCTGGCGCTAGAGGGGTAAACACAACCAGTTATGCCTGTAAATCACCATGGTAGAAATGAAAAGAGTTACAACCTTGCTCAAAACTATCTGAACCTACCCAAAAAATTAAAAGAACAGAAGGAGTTGCAGTCGGGCTTACTGGGATCAGATGTAACAGGGTTTGCTGTGCCAGCAAAGTCACAAGAGCCTTGAGCTTGGCCCTTCTTCTGAAAATAGCTGTTAACAGCGTAGTTGCAGTGAGCTTTAACAGTGTTGGGGTTGTAGCATCCCCCATTTGAATGGATGGGGTTACAGTCAGCCCCAGCTCCACAGGCATAGTCCAGTGTCTTCTGCCAGACTGCGTCACCTAATCCCTCTTTGCAAACACACCAATTGGCACCTACACAATTCCAAAGAAAATAAGCAAATAAAAAGTAAAAGAGTACAAATAAAACAAAGGGAGAAACTTGCACATCTGAAGAGAGAGGAAGAAAGGGAGAGTGTATATAAGGTAGGAAGATCAAAGATCAGATCTTTTTTATATAAAATAATAATAAAAATGGGAACATAAATAAAAATAAGAATTTAAAACAAACAAGCAAGGATTAATTAAGGTCCTTGAGCAATTTCTTTGTTGATAGCTTCCACTACATGAAATGAAAAGGTCTAAACAGCAAAACCATTATAACATACAATGAAAGGGTGCACTGGCTTCAAATCTACAAAAGATAGACACATTACAAGTAAGTAAAGATGTCATCTTTGAAAAGATTACATGATTTTAGAGGTTCCATTTAGAAATAAAGATGGAAAGCAAGAAAGAAAGAAAGAAAGGCGCAACAACCATGCCTTATAAGGAAAATATGGAAAATATTATATAGATGTGCGAGTATGTTTCAGCCAAGCAAGGTCTTACTTGACTGGCCAGCCATGGCTAAGAGAAGCAGTGCTGCAAAAGCCAAAACAGCCATGATTGAAGAGAGAGTAGTGTGTGTTTGAAGTTAAACAATGGTGCTCAAAGCAAGCTAGCTCCTGCTGCAGCCTGATACAGAGAGTGAGAGAGAGAGAGAGAAAGTAGAAGTGGCATGTGGGGGGGTGTGTGTGTGTGAGAAAAGAGAGATGGGTAATATCTAGAAGAAAATTTAAAAAAAAATGAAAAGAAAAAGAAAAAATTTGTGATAGAGAGAGACAGTGATGTTGACGGTGCGGTGATAGTGGCCCTGTGTATGTGGTGTCGGCTTGAGGGTGCTTTTCTCTTTTTCTGTGTCGCGCTATGTGTACCATTTTTATACACTGTTTATTTCTTGGGAGCTTTGCTTCATTTTTACCTCATGCAAAATTAAAACTAGTTCCATTTCATTTCATGGGAAGTTAGCATAAGCTAACAACAGAGCTTGCGTTCTGGTCTTGCTAATCAGTTGCTCATATGCCAAGCCATAGCTTAACTGCACCACGCTCCAACTGGAAATTTGAGGGGAACAAAAAATAAGTACTTTATTAAACTACAATAAAGACAAAATTGGTTGGCCATGGATACGATTCAAGAGACAAACTTTGACACAATTTTGCCTGGTAAAGCATGGTTTACTTTATATGTTTATATATATTCTTAAAAATAAAACAGCAATGCTTAAAAATATTTCCTTTTTATTATATAAATCCTAAACCCTAAACCTGCCGTGAAGACATTTCCCGTCGAATTTTGATCTGTCCCGACAAATTGTAGGGAATTTTTTTGAATTCAAGTAAGGGGCCCTCATTCAAAGCCCCCAACGCTTTTTACTGCTGAGATGAAAGTTAACATGTGATATTTTTCCGTTCTTATTGTATTTATACGCAACTTGACCTGTGTGAAAGTACGTTTTTATTATTACATGGCTCGTTTGGAGTGATTCTGGATATGCGAATAATCACTTCTTTATATAATCATTTTAGGGTTTGTTTGTGAGTGATTCAGGAGAGGTCAATAATCACTTTTATGAATAATCACTTCTCCAAATAATCACTTAAAGTGATTTTAAATGCCTGTTTGACATTGCTTATTTGGGGTAATAAGTGATTTTATAAAAAAATTTGGGAAGCCCAGCCTATTTGATAAACTATGAAAAAATAACTTATTGTTAAAAATTGTTATGAGATAAAGCTATAAGGGAAAGCAGCTAATGAGGTGCTTTCATTTTACAATTATGTATGAATCAATTTCGAAAAGGCGTTGGGTTTAATGATTATACGGCAATTATTTTCTGATTATACGGGAATCAGCACCAACAATACTTTTAACAAGAAGTTTACCAAACGTCAAACTGCTTTATCTTACAACTGATTTCTATCACAGCAAATTTGACGGCGATTATTTTCACAGCACATCAATGCCAAACTGGCAAAGTAAGTTTATGTATAAGCACACAAAACACTTAAAATCACTAAACGTGATTTTTTTGAGAAGAATGTGGGAGATGCTTCTTTCTATAATCCAGAATCACTCTCAAATGATTTTATGGAGTGCTTCTCCCTAGAATTACTTTTTTTTTTTTTTTTTGGCAGAAACCCCTAGAATCACTTGAAATCACTAATTATGCCATATCTATAATTACTCTCAAATAAGCCCGCAATTTTGTTTGTTTGTTTTTTTTTTGGTTCAAAAAAATGATCCCAGAATTTAACCCCAATGACATGTTCCTTTCAGTTTATTATTTTTTTTTTCTCACAATTTCCTTATCAATATAAAATGTACCTAGTTCTCACAAATATCCTAAAGTAATACTATTATTTTGTTTATGTCTTATTGTTCCTTTAAAACTAGTAATCAGCGCAGCGTGCTCGGGTCTGCCTCGTCCTTTTGACAACTAGTGTACGTAAAATAAAATTAAAACTACATGATTTAATGGGAAATTAGGGATTATTATTTTTTTACTATATAGATAAATCACTGTCGTCGTGGGAAATTTGGATTAGAGATAGAGAGGTGAACAAAATCAAGCGGAGCCAGATCCGCGCCCAAGTAAAAAAGCCCCGAGGAGCTCCGAGCACAACGCGCACGCAGAGATGGGGGAGGAGAAGAGGCATCAGATGATGCAGAACCTGTTCGGCGATCAATCCGAAGAAGAAGAAGAGGTTGATTCCGAGCACGAGTCCAATCCCCAGCCCAATTACCCTTCTGTATGATCCCCCGATTTTCTTTTTCGTTTTCAATTCAGATACCAATTGCATATTTGTAAATTTTTAGGTTTCGATTTTCAACTTTAGCTGTCTTCATCTTCAACTTTGAAGCGATGCTGTGCTTTTGTTAATGGTGGTAGATGCTTTGGTTAGAAGAATGTGTCTTGAGGATTTGATTACGGTTCTTTTTACTGTTGGGGGTTTATATATATGTGTTTTTATTTTTTATTTGAAGAAGAAGAATGAAAGATAAGAGGTGGGTTGTGTTGAAGAACAGAAGCACTTTTGTTTAACAATGATTGACACAAATATCTAATGCATTTAAGCTGAAATTGCACAAGCACAAGTTATTAGTCTTATCATATTACTTTTCTGTCAATGGATAGTGGGAACATAAATAACGTGCGAGAAGCTCAACATGTAATGGTGTTGAAGGGATCATGAGCATTTTGATTTTCTTAAAGTCATCACGGGTCATGACTCATGAAATAATATGCATCATTTTTTAACATGTTCAATTTTAGAGATGAAGATGTGTGGAACGTATTTGTGGAGGAATCTTGTGACTGTAAGGAACTAAAGGAAGTCTCTGGCTCACTAAAGTAGTTGGGAAAATTTAAGGATTGTGTTTGGCTATTAGTAATATGAGTTGAATCTTATATGATGTAGTGATTATAAGTTATTAGGTCGACATGTATTTAAGTCTGTAATTGTTTTAATGTATCGTCATTATGCTTATGCTGAAAGTTTGAAACAATCCTTTAGCACTTGTAACAACCATAGCAGCATCAAGGTGCTTTGTGAAAACATCTTCGTGATGGTTTTGTTTTCAGGATGAAGGAGAGGGAGCACTGGAGCCTGAGGGTGAAGGTGAAGTAGAGGGCCAGGGGGAGGTAGAGGTAGAGAGTGATGCTGAGCAGCGTGATGTTAACCCTGATCCAGGAGAAAGTGAGGGCGAAAGAGAACAAAGTTCCCAAGAAGTAGAAATTGGTGATCAAAGAGAAGAAAGTGATGGAAAATATACAGACACTGATGAAAAAGAAGAGTTGACAAGCCGGAGACGAAATGTGATTGAAAGTGGGTCTGAGAGGTCTGAGGAAAACCATTACCCTGACAATGAAGATGACGAGGTTAATCAGGCTAGAAGTCCGAGGTAACTCTCTCTCTCTCTCTCTCTCTCTCTCTCTCTCTCTCTCATACAAATATACACGTGTGCTCAGTGAATTTTAAAGAGCATATCTGAAGCAACATTTTTTTCTTCTCTTTTATCTTAGTGGATCTTCATGGCAATGTGCTGGCATCAAGCACTGTGCTTATTTTTGTTTCCAGAGAAACAAGAAAACTTACTGTATTTTGACTAAGGGGAAACTTGATTTTAAACTTTAGATCCCCTGACGAGGAGAAGGACCATACTCACATCGCACACTCTGCTGTTCGTAATGTATTTGGTGACTCTGATGAAGAAGAACCAACGGATTACGCTGTTCAAAATGACATTGAGCATGAACCAAATGTGAGTACCAATTTGAAAAACAATATTCTTAAATCTTTCATTTGTTGAGGCTGTTGAAGAGTCATAAATTTAAAAATGATTTATACGTGTGTTCCTGCCTTAGAGATCCCCATTGGAAGAGGAAGGGAGCTATGGAAAGAGTCCTAGACTAGAGGATGTAGTGGCTGATGAAGATGCTAGATATGATTCAGAAGAGGACAATATTGAGGCTAAACCTAGAGAGAAACCAGTTGGCCCCCCATTGGAACTAGAGATTCCACTGCGTCCACCTCCTGCTCATCCAGAAAAGGTTTGAATCCTTATTCTACATGGGGGAATCACTTTTAAAATATTAAATCTTTTGCTTTGTGTATGAGCATCTTAGACCACATTAGATGGATGCAATCTATTTTTTGTAAAAGTGCATTTAAGTTAAAGATGCTAAATTGGTTATTATTTATGCTCTATCGTTTTCCATTCCTTCATCTTCTTTATTTCACTTGGGCACTTTTTGGGATACTTTGGAATTACTTGACTGCTATTGTTTATATTCACTATTGGATTATGAAATAATTAGAAGAAAAGTCATAACTTTTTCAATTTTTTTGACTTGGTGGAATATTTTTATATTCAAATGTTATCCTTATGCAGATGAACATGATCAAAGTTTCAAATATTATGGGCATTGACCCCAAACCGTTTGATCCAAAGACATATGTGGAGGAGGATACATTTGTGACAGATGAATCAGGATCTAAGAAGCGTATACGTTTGGAGAACAATATTGTGCGATGGAGGAGAGTTAGAAATCCAGATGGCACAACATCGGTAAGTAATTATCTTTGTTCTATTCTGTTATACATGCAAATTGGTGCTTTTTTTTGTCAGATTAGGAAAACTTTGTGTGTGTTTGTGTGTATGAACCTTAACATTTCGATTTATCCCATATGTTGTTGGGTTTTTCAAATTCTCTCATTTCATTTTGAAAGCCAATATAAGTTCAACTTCACCATAATACCCATTTTGTGCTGCACTCTTTACAAGTTTGTTTTCATACATCGTGCACTCATTAGTGTTTAACCTATTGTTTCCTATGATTTGTAGTGTGAAAGCAATGCACGATTTGTGAGATGGTCTGATGGCAGTTTGCAGTTGTTAATTGGGAATGAAGTTCTAGATATATCCGTGCAAGAAGCACAGCATGATCAAGCACACCTATATCTCAGGCACGAAAAGGTAAAATTCCTAAATCTGTTGGGTGTGTGCGTGTGTGTATGTCATTCATGAATATATGCATGGCATACTCTGTTTGCATCATAAATCCAGAAAAGATTCCAAAAATGTTTGAAGATATTTCTGAACTGCCAACTTAGAAATTGCTCATACTATGTTATAGAAAAACTCGGTATCCAAGATAATTTGTTCCTAATTACCTGTGCTTTGTACTTGCAGGGAATTCTCCAATCACAAGGAAGGGTTCTGAAGAAGATGAGGTTTATGCCATCGTCCTTATCATCAAATTCACATCGACTGTTGACTGCTCTGGTTGATTCTCGACATAAAAAAGTGTACAAGGTTAAGAATTGTGTTACTGACATCGATCCTGAGAGAGAAAAGGAGGAGAAAGAAAGGGTAATTTGTTGCATATTGTAGTTGTTTCTGTTTTGTATGTTGTGTCACGGAACATCTAAATTGATTTTTTTTTCGTTTGGGTTGTAGGCTGAAAGTCAAACAATCAGAGCTAATTTACTTCTTAATCGGAAGAGGGAGAAGGTCAATCGAAAGTATACACCGACTGTGGACAGGAGGCGCCAACTTTCACCTGGTTTCTTGGAAGATGCTCTTGATGAGGTATGTTATTGATATAGGGGTTGGGGGTGGGGGTGGAGAGTGGACAGGATGGGAATTCCTTTGTGTTCTCATCAATTCAAGGTTTTGTGTTCTTTTGCAGTACACTCAAATTATTAGATTGGGAGTTTTTCAGTTTATGCCATTTGAAGATTCTCAATTTTTCATTCTTTTTGTGGATGTGGAAGGCCCATTAATAATTCTCTAGTACATAACTGGAATTTTTTGTTTATTTACCTATCTATTCAGACCCAAGTTAGGTCTCTTAGTTGATCATTTTGGTGTTCAGGATGATGAACCAGATTATTATGAGTCTCGTCATTCTCGCCGCCATATAGATGAGGATTTGGAAATGGAAGCTCGAGCAGAGAAACGCATTTTGAATGCTAAGAAGGTCGTATAACTTGAGCTTCACAATTTCCCCTAATAGTATATCGTTTCTGCTAAACTTGTTGACTCTTGGAATGTTACTCACAGGGAACTAAAGACATCCCTCGCAAGTCATCCTTGCCAACTGCCAAATCATCTCGGCGTTCAATGGATTTCTCCGATAGTGAGAGAGGCGAGTCTGAGTATGAAACTGATGGGGAAGAAGATGAGATATCTCCTCCACGTAAGAGGGCTGAGGATCCAGAGCCAGAATATGAAGATGAGGAAGAAGAAGAAGAAGAAGAAGAACACGAAGAAGCCGAAGTTAATGAAGCATCCGATGAGGAGGAGGCTGAGGTATGTCTCTCCTCTTTTGAGTAGAAGTGTTTCTGTATTATAATTTTCAGCATGTGGATCTGTTATATTGTTACCATAAAAATAGACTTGGAAAGTGTTGCATCACGAAGATATAAAATAGGAAGTATATGGCTCCATAATTCTTTCTTCTGAGTTGGCTTGAGAACATTTACGATCAATTAACCATTCAGTTTTCTATTGAACCTACTTGCTTGTAATTCTTCAAAGGTAGGGCGATTTTACTTATGTCAAGAATTAGTACGCTTATTATGTTCTAGTAGGCACGATTTAATATTTAATATTTCTTGGATATACTTGTAGGAACCTAAGCAAAAGGCTAGGGAGTCTGGACACAGTCACAAGCGCAAGGAAATCGAGTCAGATGAAGACTCTCCTCCTAGGAAGGCTGCACCACATCGCAGAATGGCGGTTGTTTATGATAGTGATGAGGACTAAAATCTTCATTTGGATTTTTGCATGTGAGTACTTTAGACTATAAGGTAATTGGTTGTTTTTTTGTTCTTTTCTTTGGGGACATAATAGATTTGATAAAGTCAGTTCTTTTTTGTCCAACGTTGAGAAAGATGTCATGGATTTTGAGTTTTGCTCTTGAATTTCTATCATTATTTTGCAGAAACCTTGGCCAGCCTGCGCTCATCCTGGGGATTAACCGGAGACAAGATCAAATGCCATGGGTTCAAATGATAGATATGAACCGTTCGTTGCAACTGTCTTTGCATCCAAACTGTCATGTGGTTCATATCTATTTGTCCTCAAATTTTGGCTTTGGTGTTAGAACTCTGTTATCTGTCTTTGTGTCTTTTTGTCTTTGTGTATATATATACCAACAAGTAGTTTGTTGATTGTTATATTGGGAAATTGATACTGAAACTCGGGAGATCTGTCATACAGTTTTTGCCCCTTGAAATCTACAATCTTATTGATAGCACATTTAACCGCACGTTGATTTCTAATTTGAAATATTTCTCCTGATTACGTAGTTTGAATTTGTTTGGTTGATGAGAAGCTATACAATTCCATTTGGGCTGAAAAAATAAATAATTTTTGTAGGGATTTCAATTTCAATTTTAATTTTAGTCCTTGAATTAAAAGCCTAACACAAAACAACTAAAGAAACAAATCTTTCATCTTTTTTTTTTTTTCATCTTCTCTTATCTTATCCACCCGTTGGACCTAATAATTTCTGGCATGGTCGCGTGTTAGGCCACAGGACTCAATAATTTATCGCATTAAGAACAATATGGGAAGATTATGAGTAATAAGATGAAAAGAATAAAATCTAATTTCTTATTTATTTATTTAAAAAAAATATTCAAGTATAATTACTTTTTCAAAGTTGAAATGATGAAAATTGAATAGAGTTTTTGAGTTTTTAATTAGCAACAAATTACTTTTGGGTTTTCGATATGATAGGTGATTGGAACGGGCGGAAGCCACTGGATTGATGATAGATGGTGCGTTTCGAAGCAAAAGGCTTTAATAGCATTGCGGATTTTTTTATGAACGAAGATTCTGGAAATTACGAAAAGCCCATGAAAGCTTCCCGCTTCGTCTAGTACATTCTGGGTGCTGTCGTGTCGGCCAGATGCGTCTCATCTCCCCTCTCCTTAAAACTCACTCTCCCGCACTTTCAAGCTCCATGCATACAAGAACACAGAATCGGCTCTGTTTTTGCTAAACCAAAACAAAAGAAAGCAAAGAAATCAAGCACATAGAAGATCAAAGTAGCAAAACGCAATTCCACAATACCCACCATTGTCATAGAAAGTCGCAGCTTCAGCTTCCATCTTACAAGCACAAGGTATGTGGTGCAAGACTCTTCCTTTTCTCATTTCTCTCTCTCTCTCTCTCTTTTAATCTATGAATTTTAGACTTTCTTTCAGTTCGCCTCTCGTTTTTGGGTTGAACCATTTAATTTAATATGCTTGTAGCAAAGCCCCTGTCTTTTTTTGAATTTTTGCGAAATAAGTTGTTGATCTATGATTGTGTTTAGGTTTTTAATTTTAGCCTTGCTATATTGTTAGGTTGAAATTAATCTCCCAATACGCTGTGGGCATGTCTCGAATTGTGGTTTAGCCCAACAATGCATTATGCATGCATCCTTGACTAAATTTTCAGAAACCCAGAAAAAAGCTTAAAATTTTCTTCTTTTTTTTAAAAAAAAAAAATTTATATAACTTTTCGCTTGCGAAAGACATTGTTTTATGTATTGAAGAAAACAATTTTAATGATTCATGAATTTCGTGCCATGCATGTTGTTTTGGATAAAGCGTTGTGCAGCTTTTGATCCTGACTTTTCTTTTTATGAAACTTTTGATCCTGGCTTTGCATATGCATTAATGTTGTTTTTTGTTTCGTTTGGTAGTGTTTCTTGCGTATCAATTAACTGGTGAAGGAAATGAACCCTGACAAGTTCACCCGCAAGACCAATGAGTCTCTTTCTGGGGCTCATGAGCTGGCTACGGATGCCGGCCATGCGCAATTCACTCCACTCCACCTTGCATCCGCGTTGATTTCTGACCCCGATGGCGTTTTCAGGCAAGCAATTGCCAACGCTAGTGGCAATGCAGAGGCTCCACGGGCCGTGGAGAGAGTGTTCAATCAGGCGCTCAAGAAGCTTCCATCTCAGTCCCCTCCCCCGGAAGAAATCCCAGCCAGCACTACTCTCATCAAAGTGATTCGAAGAGCTCAGGCAGCGCAGAAGGCAAAAGGGGACACTCACTTGGCTGTTGATCAGTTGATTATTGGGCTTCTTGAGGATTCCCAGATTGGGGATTTGTTGAAAGAAGCTGGCATTGCCCCAGCGAGAGTGAAATCGGAAGTTGAAAAGCTTCGTGGGGAAGGGAAGAAGGTGGACAATGCCCATGGGGACACCACTTTTCAGGCATTGAAGACTTATGGACGAGATCTTGTTTTGGAGGCCGAGAAGCTTGACCCGGTTATTGGCCGAGATGAGGAGATAAGGAGGGTGATTCGGATTCTCTCAAGGAGGACTAAGAACAACCCAGTTCTAATTGGAGAGCCAGGAGTTGGAAAAACCGCTGTGGTTGAAGGCTTGGCTCAGAGGATACTGAGAGGAGATGTTCCTAGTAATCTAGCGGATGTGAGGCTCATAGCATTGGACATGGGTGCTTTGGTGGCGGGGGCAAAGTATAGAGGAGAGTTTGAGGAGAGGTTGAAGGCTGTTTTGAAGGAAGTGGAAGAGGCTGAGGGGAAGGTGATTCTGTTCATTGATGAAATTCACCTTGTTCTTGGTGCTGGTAGAACAGAGGGATCGATGGATGCGGCCAACCTCTTGAAGCCAATGCTTGCTAGAGGTCAGCTCAGGTGCATTGGTGCAACAACTCTTGAGGAGTACAGGAAATATGTGGAGAAGGATGCTGCATTTGAGAGAAGGTTCCAACAGGTTTATGTGGCTGAGCCTAGCGTTCCAGACACAATTAGTATCCTTCGAGGGTTAAAAGAGAGATATGAAGGTCACCATGGTGTGCGAATTTTGGACAGAGCTCTGGTTGTTGCTGCACAGCTTTCAAGTCGATACATCACAGGTATGGACTCAATTAGCTAATGGATGTATAGTTTCTTGTTTTATATTTATATAAACTGAAGCTTTGGCTGTGTTGCTTAAATTTTCTTGGCATTGAATTTCTCATTTCTTTTTATGTATAGGGCGCCAACTCCCTGACAAGGCAATTGATCTAGTTGACGAAGCCTGTGCAAATGTGAGAGTCCAGCTTGATAGTCAACCTGAAGAAATTGATAACCTCGAAAGAAAGAGAATGCAGCTGGAAGTTGAGCTTCATGCACTTGAGAAAGAAAAGGACAAGGCTAGCAAAGCTCGTCTGGTTGAAGTGAGTGCTAGACCTCCAATCTATTATTAGAGAATATTTGTCTTCTCCTAAGTTGCAGATTCTGTTTTTAGCGAAGTTGTTCTTGTTCTTCTGTTGGCTCTAACATTTAATTCACAGGTTCGAAAAGAGCTTGATGACTTGAGAGACAAGCTTCAGCCCCTGATGATGAAGTATAGAAAGGAGAAGGGAAGGATTGACGAGCTTCGAAGGCTTAAGCAAAAGCGCGAAGAGCTCTTAATCGCTTTAGCAGAGGCTGAAAGAAGATATGATTTAGCCAGGGTTGCTGACTTGCGGTATGGGGCTATTCAGGATGTGGAATCTTCTATTGCAAAACTTGAAGGTAGTACCGATGAAAATCTGATACTGACAGAGACGGTTGGACCGGACCAAATTGCAGAGGTTGTGAGTCGCTGGACAGGCATACCTGTCACAAGGCTTGGCCAGAATGAGAAAGATAGGTTAATTGGGCTTGCTGAGAGGTTGCATAAGAGAGTAGTGGGGCAAAACCAGGCAGTTGATGCTGTTGCAGAGGCTGTTTTGAGGTCAAGAGCTGGCCTAGGAAGACCCCAACAGCCAACTGGTTCATTCCTTTTCTTGGGTCCAACTGGGGTCGGTAAAACTGAGCTTGCAAAGGCTCTTGCTGAGCAACTCTTTGATGATGAAAATCTGATTGTGAGAATTGACATGTCTGAGTACATGGAGCAGCACTCTGTTTCACGCTTAATTGGTGCTCCGCCTGGGTAAGTGCATTTGCAATTTTTCTTCATACATATGTTTCCTGAATTTAGCATTATAAAATCTGACTCATTCACAATTTACAGGTATGTTGGTCATGAGGAAGGTGGGCAACTCACAGAGGCCGTGAGGCGGAGGCCTTACAGCGTCTTATTGTTTGATGAAGTAGAGAAAGCACACACAGCTGTTTTCAATACTCTCTTGCAAGTGTTGGATGATGGAAGGTTAACTGATGGCCAAGGTCGTACTGTTGACTTCAGGAATACGGTGATTATTATGACTTCAAACCTGGGAGCAGAGCATCTCTTATCTGGTTTAATGGGCAACTGTACAATGCAAGATGCTCGTGATCGAGTTATGCAAGAGGTATCTTCAGTGATCCCTAAAGGCGATTTGGCATTCTGATAGAATTGCTTGTTTGGTACGGTACTTAACTTGCGTTTTGGTACTTGGACAGGTGAAAAGGCACTTTAGGCCAGAGTTGCTGAATCGACTTGATGAGATTGTTGTGTTTGATCCTCTTTCACGTGACCAACTGAGGAAGGTTGCTAGGTTGCAAATGAAGGATGTTGCAGTCAGATTGGCTGAGAGGGGAATTGCTTTGGCAGTGACTGATGCAGCATTGGATTATATTCTGGATGAGAGTTATGATCCAGTGAGTATCTCTGCACCGAATTGTATTTTGCAAATCCAAATTTATGGTCTGCTCTACTTTTGCATGAAATACTAAACGATTATTTCTTTCTTCCAATTTCCAGGTTTATGGTGCTAGACCAATCAGGAGATGGCTTGAGAAGAGGGTGGTGACAGAGTTGTCAAGAATGCTGGTGAGAGAAGAGATTGATGAGAACTCAACTGTGTATATAGATGCAGGGCCAACAGGAAGCGGGTTGGTGTATCGGGTTGAGAAGAATGGAGGGCTTGTTAATGCTGTCACGGGCCAAAAGTCAGATGTATTGATCCAACTTCCCAACGGGCCAAGGTCTGATGCTGAACATGCAGTTAAGAGGTTAAAGATTCAGGAAATGGATGAGGATCATGACATGGATGAGTAAATTTCTTTTTGTCTTTAACAACTTATGGCAAAAGGGTTGTAAGGAAAGTGTTGTATTTGTGTTCTGCAGTGAGTTTGTGAGAGTTGCTTTTGGACCTAATCAACTATACTTAATACTATGGTCCCAAGTGTTTGAATAATGTTTAACCACTTGTTCCCTTGTAATGGGTTGTTTTATATGATCAAAAGTTTGTGTTTTCTTTTGTTTAATTTCTCTTCAAGGATTATTCATATCTGTCTCAAAGGCATGCTCCTTTTACACTTCCATGAAATATGACAAGTTAAACAGATGGCTCTGTCGTTTAAGGTCTCCAGCTCCATGGCTCCATTTAGAAGAGTCAAAACGGCTCGACTCTTTCGGTTTTTGCACAAAGAAGAAAAGAAAGAAACAGAGAGAAATCAAAATCAAAATCGCTAAACGCAATTGTTTGCAGATATGTCTCTGTTTCAGTTTGTGTTAGCTCCTGTGTTTCTTTGTTTCTCTCTCTTCTAATTTCGGGGTTGAAGACTCTGAATTCATCATCCATGGCTTTTATGGGGTAAAATTAGTTAATCTTGTCTGTTTTTTTTCAATTTGTAATAAGAGAATTCAAGCAGTTGTGAAATTTGGAACATCAGAAACATGACTTTTTTTAATGTTGGTTTTTATATACTTGTGTCTAGTTGAATTGAAGCTTTAATCAGAATGCGTAATGAGGAGGAGATTATAAAGGAGGGTAGTTGAATTGAGATTCTCCCAAAGAGAAGTAAGAAGAACCCAATTCTAAATGGAGAACTGCTGTGTGGTTAGAAGACTTAGCTCAGAAGATGCATGCCCCCAATGATGGGATGGGAGGCTCAGAGAGTCATAGGCATTGGATATTGGGGGGAGTTAGATGTTTGAGGATAGGCTGAAGGCCGTTTTGAAAGGAGCGGAAGAGACTGATTCTATATATTCAGCTTGTTCTCGGTGCTGGTCGAATACAAGAGAGGAGTCTATGTCTATGAATGCATGCATGCAGCCGAGCCACGAGACCACCATCTCCAACCCATTATTATAGTGTGCCACCATACCAATAGGTTTTTAATCAAGTTGATGTAGACAACTTTAATGTGTAGGGTTTGCTTTCTCAGTTTTAATTAGGTAGCAAAATATCTGAAGAAGTGAGTAGTTAGCTAGCTATTCTGTGCCACACAATAACGTGGGACGTGGGTGACTGTAAACAAGTTGATACATTTGATTTGATTTGGGGGGTTGGTTGCATTGCATTCAAGTTAAATTTAAAGGTTCCGTGACCGACATATAAAGAGATAGAGTTAATTTGTTGCAGTAACGTTAAAAGATATTTAGTCATACACTCAATTGTGGGTGATTGTAAACAAGCTGATACATTTGATTTGATTTCGAGGGGTTAGTTGCATTGCATTCAAGTTAAATTCAAAGGTTCCGTGACCGACACATAAAGAGACAGAGTTAACTTGTTGCAGTAACGTTAAGAGATATTTAGTAATATATCCAATCTTAGCACAAAAAATATAAATAAACCCTACACCATTTAATTTCTATAACAAAGTAAAAAAAAAAAAAAACCCCCCAAGAAATAACAGCTGACTTTATTTAATTTAATGATGCCCTATTGAGTGTTTTGGGTTTTTTTAATGAGTTTTTGGGGTTAGACTTGTTTTAAAAAATATATTACAGTTTTGTAATTTATAAAAAGTTAAAAGCTTTTTTGTTATGTTGTAAATGAACTTTGAGTATTTTTATAATTTAGGTCTCTATATTTAGTATAATAATAAATCTCCATTATCTTAATTATACTCTCTAATATATATATAGAGAGACTGTTTCAGTTAAGGAATCTTGACATTGCATTTTATAATCCGATATATATATATCTGGAAGAAGTAGGTCCTTGTGAATTTCCGTGCACAATCAAAATTCCAATTGCTATACACGTGTCAACCCCAACTTCCCTAATGAATTATGTGTATATTCTTTTTCATCAGCTGCATGTATAATATTGGATCCCTTAATTACCTACAAATCAAAGTGAACTTCAGTCTTTGAATACCTAGAAGGAAGAGTGTCATATATAGGAATCACGATCTCATTCTCACCTAATTAAATAATCAATATAAAGTAAGTGAATATATGACGTGAACATGAAAACGTTGAAAGGTAAGCAAAGGTTAGGACCCTTAGGATAGCACCTTTAGGAGAGGAACTGTTACTATTTTCAACCAATAATATAATAATACGTCTTGATTTTTAAGAGTATTTCCAATCAATATGTTAAAAATGTTACATAGACATTTAACGGTTAGAAATAATATATCATATTATTCCAATCGAATTGTCAAAACTGGCGTAGAATGAGAGCTGGAGGTTCAGCCATTATTTTTGACATTCCAAAAGCAATACGTTAAATAAATATTTTATTATTTTTTAAAGGCTTTTAACAGTACTTTCGTTTATTATTTTATTATTTGTTTTGAATGATTTGACGGTTAAAAATTGAACTTTTGTAAAGATTCGATGAACTTATATGAGTTGGAAATGAAGCCACGTGCCTTCATCTCAATCTGAGTTTAAGTAACGCATTATTAATACGGAACTTAGATACGGGTTCATTGACATTGTGCAACCATCTCACCTCACCTCACCTGACTGTAAATTTTACAGCTTCATAAGAATTGCGATACTCTACTCCAGCCAATATACAATCAATACAAGAGCTTTTGGTTCACTTTTCTTAAGTGTAGTTTGAATTTGTAAGGCCATCATTGCACAATTTTCGCGCATGCAAGAAGAAAATCCAAAATTGTCCACACCGAAACGGATTCCGGCTGAAAAACGTAATTCGTATGTAAACCAGCTAATACAACTATCATTATCGTATGTAATTTCTTAGGTAGGTAGGTAGCTACCTGGCTATCATTATCTTATACACAAATTACAATTAATTTACTTAATATTAATTGATCACTTAATTTACCATTTTGTCCCCCCTCCCAAAAAGAGATAAATGACAAGGAGGAGGGGTTGAAAGACAATTCTGTGCACTTCGCATCTTCCATCACATCATTCTCCGTAATTAACAAACCTTCAAATACGCATCTACCATTCGTTGATATATTATCATCCCAAAAACCAAAACCTAAATAATAAAAAACTCAACCTAACCCACCCAACAGAGCAAACACGTTCCAACCTACTAAACGCACCCCAACCCCCAGTTTTCTCCCCATCTATATATGATCTCCAACACATAATCTTGTAAACTCGAACATAAAATGTTTATTCTCATATTCATCACCGTCGTCTTCGTCGCCCTCTTGTACCGTCTTCTGTTCTCCGGCAACCGCCACTCCCTCCCTCTCCCCCCCGGCCCAAATCCCTGGCCTATTGTTGGGAATTTGCCTCATTTGGGCCCCGTCCCCCACCACTCCCTCGCCTCCTTGGCCCGCCAGTATGGGCCTCTCATGCACCTCCGCCTCGGCTTCGTTGACGTCGTCGTCGCCGCCTCCGCCTCAGTGGCGTCCCAGTTCCTGAAGACCCACGACACCAACTTCTCAAGCCGGCCTCCCAACTCTGGCGCCAAGCATCTCGCTTATAACTACCACGATTTGGTGTTTGCACCGTACGGTCCGCGCTGGCGGATGTTGCGGAAGATCAGCTCCGTCCATTTGTTCTCCGGCAAGGCTTTGGATGATCTTCGACATGTTCGCCAGGTCAGCAAATTTTGTCCTCATCGTCTTCAATGACTTGGTCCTGGTTTACGTTGATTTTCTGCTTCATGATTAATGCATGTATTATTATTAATTAAGGCACTAACTTAATGTGCTAGCTCTTCCTTAACGGACGGGGTCACTCTTCTAACCCCAAAAAAATTACAAATTTTCTTATATTTATGAGATTCAGTGATATATTTATTTATTTTTAAAAATATATATATGATCAGTAAATATGTTACATGAGTTGAACTGACGGAAAAATTAATTGACAAAAATAATTTTGTAACGCAGGAGGAGGTAGCTGTGCTGGCGCATGGCTTAGCAGGTGCCGGATCAAAGACAGTGAACTTGGCTCAGCTTCTAAATGTATGCACGGTCAACGCCCTAGGGCGGGTGATGGTGGGGAAGAGGCTGTTTGGTGACGGCAGTGGCAGCGGCGACGAGAAGGCGGACGAGTTCAAGGAGATGGTTGTGGAGATGATGGTGTTGGCAGGAGTGTTCAACATAGGTGACTTTATCCCCGCCCTCGAGTGGCTGGACTTGCAGGGCGTGGCTGCGAAGATGAAGAAGCTGCACAAGAGGTTTGATGCCTTCTTGACCGCCATTGTTGAAGAACACAAGAAGAGCAGCGGCGGAAAGCATGGGGACATGTTGACTACTTTACTCTCGCTCAAAGAGGATGCTGACGGTGAGGGGGCCAAGCTGACCGACACCGAGATTAAAGCTTTGCTTTTGGTACACACACACTCTCTCTCTCTCCCCCTCTTTCTCTCGTTGCCTCCATTATTAATTTTTGTCTTCTTGTGGTGCTCGAGTGTCCAGACCGAAAGATGACCTCAGCTGAGCTCACGGGAAATAACGAATATATTGTTATTAATGTGTGTGGTGGGCTTGTTTGGGCGTTTTACCGTCAATTGAATCCGACAATGAATTAGAAAGATAATATTATTATTATTAGTTTGGGTGGGGGTTGTGTGGGCCTTTGACAGTCAAATGAAGCAGGCAATCAATTAGACAGAAATTATTAAACATAGAACTCGAGCAAGGCCCACCAACGAAAAATATAGTTTTTTTAAAAAAAAAAAAAAAAACAAGCAGCTTCTTAGAATACGTGACGTGTCTTTCACGTGACCCACGTCCGGTGCATAGTTACCATAGTACATACCCTCACTTGTATTCATTTAATTCAAATTCCTTACTATCATTTTTCACGTTGGAGGAATTCTTTGTGCATGACTTTTGTTCTTTGTTGGATCGATTTTGTATTGATAATGTGTTACTAAATTTTGTTATTGACATGTTATCGACAACGATATAAATTATCGATATTGCATTCACGTTTGTCCTTCGATAAAGAATGAGTCTCTTCTCTCACTATTTCTTCAAAATGTAGGGATCTGTCCCTTAATTTTTTTATGGCATGTTAATGTCTGCCTTTTTGCTTATGTAATTGACTTTTAATATAATGCATCCATACAGAATATGTTCACAGCTGGTACTGACACGTCATCAAGCACAGTGGAATGGGCTATTGCAGAACTCCTTCGCCACCCCAAGATTCTGGCCCAAGTCCAACAAGAACTTGACCAAGTAGTGGGCCGAGACCAGCTTGTAACCGAACTGGACCTACCCAACTTGACCTACCTCCAGGCCGTGATCAAGGAAACCTTCCGGCTCCACCCATCCACCCCCCTCTCGTTGCCTCGCATGGCATCTGAAAGTTGCGAAATTAACGGCTTCAACATCCCAAAGGGCGCCACTCTCTTAGTCAATGTATGGGCCATATCGCGTGACCCAGAGCAATGGAAGGAGCCACTTGAGTTCCGGCCCGAAAGGTTCCTACCGGGCGGGGAGAAGCCCCATGTGGATGTTCGAGGGAATGATTTTGAAGTGATCCCATTTGGTGCTGGGCGCAGAATATGTGCGGGGATGAGCCTGGGCTTGCGTATGGTCCATCTAATGGCTGCAACCCTAGTCCATGCATTTGACTGGACCTTGGCTGATGGGCTAACCCCGGAGAAATTGAACATGGACGAAGCATATGGGCTCACTTTACAACGAGCAGCGCCTCTAATGGTGCACCCGCGCGCAAGGCTAGCCCCTCATGCATACAAAGCATCATCATCTTGATTCTTGAGATAGAATTTGAGGTTTTGATGCCAATTTTATGGTAAATTTGGTGCCTCCTAGCTGCTACTATTTCTGTTCCAAGTTTAGTTTGTATGTTCAGTTAACTAGAACAATGGTTCTATCTGAATATCCTATCAACAAAAACAGTGCTTGTAAGTTGTATCGAATCAAAACCCATCAAATACGCTCCTCGCTCGCATAAAATATTTTACTCAATTTATTTCAAAATCTCATACAATCGCATATATTAATGTGAATTGAAATCATTATCTATATCTTCTTAATGAATTTGAGTAAATATTGAATTAAAATTGAAGGGGATACTTTTCATCAAACATACTTAAGTGAATTCATTCATTTTTTTAAAAAAATTCCTTCACTTTTTATTTACTTACAAGTAAATAAAAAGATTTTTATTACTATTAGTCAGTTATGATTTATTTAATTCGTAAAGGATGGTTGAAATAATATATTTTTAAATAGGCTAGCGAAGCTAAGATTTCATGTGTGTTCGGGCCTCTCACAGAATATAAACAATAAAAAACTTGAACTCACAAGACATACTAAAACATCAAAAATCATATTGAGTATTCATTACAATCACCATTGTTCTTGACGAGTTTTCATATTTTGATATCATTGCTTAACAACCTCGTCATCTATACTATTAAAAATGTCTCTCTCAATATATGCAACGAAGTAATCATTCATCCATAAATTGAAAGACCTATTAAAATCAATAAAAAAAAAATCAAAATCAAAATTTCACGAACTAAAAAAAATCATAAATTAAAAAAAGAAAAAGAAAAAAAGAGAACTACTAAAAAAACTTTAATTGAATAAATTAACCTAATTAAAACTTGATAGTTTAATATGGAGATTGAGAGAAAAACTCATAGGCAGTGCATTGAGAAAGTCTGCTTTGCTGCTTGTGTATCTCCAAGAAAGGAGAAAAATGGGTTAGGTTTTTATCGATTTTTGTAAAAGGGTAAATATATAATAAACATATTAAACCTTTGGGAAAAGGAAAGGAAAGTGGCTTAAACTTGGTGGAAAGGAAAACAGGATTTGGTTGCTGGCCCAAGTGATAAAATAAACATATTAATTACAATAACGCTACGGGCACCAACTCATTTACCAACTTTTAGATACCAACACATGTGGCACATGACATGGCAACCCATGTCATCTGCCATCTCATCTATTTTAATTACATAATTTGTTATATAAATAAAAGAATTTCACACTGAAAAAAGAAAGAAAAAAATAAAATATAACAAATTATGTAATTAAAATAGATGAGATGGCAGATGACATGGGTTGCCATATCATGTGCCACATGTGTTGGTATCTAAAAGTTGGTAAATGAGTTGGTGCCCGTAGCATTATTGTATTAATTAATATAGATTATTCAATTATTCAATAACAGCAATACATATTACATTTTAAAAGAAATAAAAAAAAGTGAGTGGGGGCCAGGGACTGCACTGGTCCCTACGTGCCTCCGCCCTCAATTTATGATTTCTTATCCTAAACTCTCAATTAAAAGTTAAAATTATCGCCATCCTGATTTTAAAATAGGCCACATTTGTGTCCACTCACTACTTAAAAAAACGAAATAGACGACGGAAATCCACCGTCGTTGTGATTCTTTGAAAACCGTTGTTAAAAATCGACCGACATCTTTTGAATGTCAAACTACGACGGTTTTTCATCGTCGTTGTTAATTTGTAAAGACGACGGTTTTACCTAAAAATCGTCGTCATTTAAATGAAAATGATGACGGTTTTGCCTAAAAATCGTCGTCATTTAAATGAAAATGATGACGGTTTTTCCTAAAAACTGTCGTTATTTATATGTAAAGACGACGCTTTTTGGAAAACTGTCATTATACATGCTAAAAAAATTGATTGTCATTATTTTGTTAAAAACCATCGTTGTTTTGATGTAAAGACAACGCTTTTTGGAAACCCGTCGTTATATATGGTAAAGACGACAGTATTTTGTTAAATAGCGTCATTGATTGTATACAAAGACGACATTATTTAAAAACGGTGGTTGTTTATATATACAGACAACGGTAAAACCATCGTTTATTTTTCTTTAAATATGTTGTCTAATAAGTTTCCAAGCTGTTACATTGTAGTTTTTTGTTTTCTATGATTCCATACAATGATTTTAACTAGGAAACCAATTATAATGATTCAAAAATTATTTATTTCATAACATGTTGCTCACAAATTCTACTGATTAGATACGAACTTCATCAATTTGTTCTTGGATGTATGAGTTAGCTCCGCCTTGCACATTTTCCAAGTTATTGTATTCCCATCCACTGTAGCAATATCAGCAACAATAGGTCCCTTCTACAAGACTTGCAAAATTAACATCAAACTCCACAAACACAAACCTTATCCAAATATATTTCACAGGTCCCTTCTTACGAATCATGCCAAAAGATTATAATGCTAATATTAAACGCTTGATAATAATAAGAAGTCAAAAAACTTGAAATGCGATGCTTGAAGCTTTGTGACAGACTGACAACTCAAGTGGAGCAAGGCAAAGAAAGTTGTATGCTAATACCCTTCTTGACCACTGAGTAAGCTTCCTTGTAGCAGCAACCTATACCAAATCAGAAAAACAAAACCAAAATTTTAACTAAAGCTACTATGGTCTACACTCTAATAATACAACACTTCTTTATTTTATTTTATTTTTTGTGTGGAATTAAGTATTATGTTTTGAAAAAGAAAATATGAATTTTTCATTAAAAAAATAAATAAAAAGAAAATAAAAAGAAAATAGGAAGTCAATGTAGCAAATCAGTAGCAACTCACGCAGAGAAGGCTGAACAAAGTGAGCAATGAGACGAGGTCTTGAGTTCATCTCTGAATCAACACAAGGAGGAGGACCCTCTCCCTTTTCTCCTTGTCCTATTTGCCCCAGTACATAGACAAAATTTAAAAAAACAAAAATAATAAGACTTCACAAACATGTTTCAATCCATGTCTTTCAATTCCCAAACAACAAACAACTGGTTGTTTTATTCACCAACAACAAACAAATGCTTTAAAATACAGTGCCAACAGAAAATATATCATGCATGCAACCATGAATTCATATATGCTTGTATGTAATGTACGGAGAGCTTCAAATAACTTCACAACTGATGATTGGAAGTTTACCAAAGCAGCAACCAAAAGGAATCTTAACTAGAATTCTGTAATAGCATAGTAACTCCGGTTTTTGGAATTACCTTCTTCTGAAAATATATAGATTTATTTTCCCTACACTGCTAAAAAATGCTTCTCATATATTCATAGTCTATTACCATTGATGAGTGTTACTCCAGCACCGACAGTTCAAATAGACCCCGAGTATAATCCTTACCAAGATAGCCAAACCTGCCCTAAACTTCTATTTTAATCATGTAGAATATGTGAAATTCATCTTATTTCTACTGAAAACAACAGAAAATCTGATTGTCTAACTATACAGGTTCTTACTGCTATGTCCTGTTATCCCAGCAGCTACAAGCATTCCTACTAATCAAGCCTGAATATAATCTTTATAACTGCTCAAATGGCCAATCCCCCTAAAACCCTGCCTTATGTTCCCTTTTCAATCCTATGTCACATGTAAAAGGCATTTTCTTCTAAAAATGTTCTCCTAGGTTTTGTTACCTGCTATGTCCTGTTTTCTACTACTAAAGAATTTCATTGCCATTCTGGTGTTAAAGCAGCTCATTACATTCACAATAAACCTATATATAATCAAATACACAAATAGATAAAACCCAGATTTCTTTTAATCTTACATCCATTCATTGGACAACAAGTCAGGACATCTCACTTTTTGATAGACCTCCTATTGCCAATCATCGCCAGTTGCATGTCCACTCTGGGCTGAAGCTACAAAATATGCATAAGTAGGTCAGCATTTGCACATTGTATGAAACTTAATCATGACAATTATACTGAGAAAAAAGCATTGCCTGCAGAATAGTGATATAGAATTATGGAAAACTATCATTCTACATCAAATACCTAAAATAGTCGATGGTGTGAATTTCACACCAGCCTTTTATACCCAAAGCCCTAATTCCTAAATCAACTCACCAGCATCTTTAACGGAAGAACCTAAATCAAACAAAATAAAACATATATAGTTTCTTCGATAATAAACGAAACATAATAAAACATACCCATTGCAAAGTGTTCGCGAGACAATCATAACCAGATCTGACATTAAAACCCTCACTGATCCATTCATGAATCATAAAAAATTAAAATTAAAATAATCAAAAAAGGAGAAGAAGAAGAAGAAGAAAACAGAGAGAGAGAGACAGAGAGAGAGAGAGAGATTACTCGTAGTTTTTTCCTTCAAATTAGTGCTTGAGCTTGGTTCATTTTCAGAGGGAGAGAATAAATTTTGGTTAACGAGGCGAGTTCGGTGGACTGAACGATGTGAGCTCGGTGGACTGAACGACGCGATGGAGATGGCGATCTCGGTGAACTCGGTGTCCTGAACGGAATGACGGAGATGGCGGTCTCGGCAAGTTCGGTGGATGGCGAGAGGGAGATGTGCTTCATCGATGTGAGAGAGAGTTGAGAGAGAGAGGGTTTTGTGAAAGGTTCGTGAGAGAATTTGAGATAGTACAGTGTTTGAGAGAGCGAGTGTTTTCTGAAAAGCTCCGCGCTCGCGAACTTAAAAAGTGAATTTTGGTTTAGCGCCTCCTGAAAATACGACGGTCTTAATAAGGTGTCGTCGTAATTTTAAAAATCAACCTAACATATTGGCGTATTAGGTACTTTACCAGGACGGTGTTATAAAATTGGTCGTGTTTTAAAACACCACGACATTTTTTATATAAATGGACGTCTTTTGGGTGTCGTAGTTTAATATAATTGTAGTAGTTACTGCATTACTCGTGATCAGAAGAGCAGGCACCATTAACATTCTGTTCATCTAAATTAAACTGTTTCTAGTAGGGTGACTGCCATTTCACTTGCAAATAAGCAAGTGATCTCCATGGAGGTAAAGGCATCGAGTTCTCTTAAAAATAAACTCATAAATATAAAATTTGCATCAAATATACGCTGGGAAAGCAAATGTGAAGTTGATGAATCAAATATACAAAGGAACGAACAAGCCATCTCTTCCTTTTCTTAGCAATCCATCTCATTATTTTTTAACACAAAACTAACCAAACTATACAACAAAGGGCAAGACAACCATTTTCACATGCCAAACGGATGACGATCCAAACAATATCACAATATTCATTGTTCACATTAATATGTTGCATTACTCAAACAAAATATATTCAAATCAGCCATTGTTTATCCCTAGATTTTAAAATATAAGGCTCAATTTTATCACTTGTCTTTAAAGATAGGATCTCCATCAGCGACTATTTATTCCTAACATACTTTACTCATCAAGGGAGATTAAATAAGCAAGAAACACATAACTAGAACCAAACTAGAGGGTTGGGGACGAAAATTGACACTAATTTTAAACTCATAAGCACCTAATAATTTTTCTCTAATCTCTCTAAGAATAGCAACTTATATAATAAAATTTGTTTTACGTTATATATATATATATGTATGTATATTTCTATATATTAGTTGGGATGAGCCTGGGCTTGCGTATGGTCCATCTAATGGCTGCAACCCTGGTCCATGCATTTGACTGGACCTTGGCTGATGGGCTAATCCCAGATAAATTGAAAATGGACGAAGCATATGGGCTCACCCTATAACGAGCCGCACCTCTGATGGATGCACCCACGCCCAAGGATAGGCCCCGAGGCATACAAAGCATCATCATCTTCTTGATTCTTGAGAGAGAATTTGAGGTTTTGATGCCAATTTTATGGTAAATTTGGTGCCTTCTAGCTCCTACTATTTCTGTTCCAAGTTTAGTTTGCATGTTCAGTTAACTAGAATAGTTGTTCTATCTGAATATCCTATCAACAAAAGTGGTTAGCTATCCATCCTTTTAATGAAAAGGTGCTTGTAAGTTGTATCGAATTGAAATTCATCAAATATGCTTCTCGCTCGCATCAACTATTTTACTCAATTTATCCCAAAATCTCATACAATCTCATATATTAATGTGAAT
This sequence comes from Prunus dulcis, assembly GCF_902201215.1. Lineage (NCBI taxonomy): Eukaryota > Viridiplantae > Streptophyta > Magnoliopsida > Rosales > Rosaceae > Prunus > Prunus dulcis. The sequence continues at coordinate 16,061,067 of NC_047654.1, read as the reverse complement.
TGAAATCATTGTCTATATCTTCTTAATGAATTCGAGTAAATGTTGAATTACAATCTCATATATTAATGTGAATTGAAATCATTGTCTATATCTTCTTAATGAATTCGAGTAAATGTTGAATTAAGATCGGAGGGCATACTTTTGATCAAATATACTTTAAGTGAATTCATTCATTTTTTTATAAAAATTTCCTTCACTTTTTATTTACTTACAAGTAAATAAAAAAATGATTTTCTATCATAAACTCTCAACTTAAAATTATTGCCATCATGATTTTAAAAAAGGCTCCATTTGCATTGCTTGTGGTCAGAAGAGTAGACACCATTAACATTTTGTATAAATTAAACTATCTCTGCTAGGGTAACTGCCATTTCACTTGCAAATAAGAAAGTGATCTCCATAGAAGGGCATCAAGTTCTGTCCTGCTTGAGAGAGACCAAAGTTTTTTTTTTTTCTTTCTTCATTTTTATTTTTATATAGAGACGAAAGTTTAATAGACATCTGATATGCAATTCTCAATTTGATTCCATTTAATTAAGTTTTTTTTTTTTTTAAAAGACAAAGAATTAATATATTCTCAATTTATAATCTCATGTCATTAAACTCATATAGGACATCCAAATAATTCTTTATTTCCTTATTTTGGCGAGTTTCTATATTTGCACAACATATTTTTTACATTAACATATTTTCATCAAACACCTTACAAAGGCATGTGTTATATAGTTGTACCCTAAAGAGAGATTAAATGAAGCACAATGAAGGGAAAAAAAAAGAAGCCCAATCACGGTGGTCGCTTGAAATATTCTCTTGAATAATTATTATAATTCGAGAAAAAAGACGAGATGGACAAGTTGTGATTATCCCAATTAAGAATGGAAAACAAAATACATAACTTATACTAAACTAATTTATTTAGCATGTGAATTTTTTTTTTTATAGTGCAAACGATAGTCTAAACTACATGGGAGGGGTATTTCTCTCTCTCTCTCTCTCTCTCTCACACACACACACACACACACACACAAAAACACACACAACTATGATGTATTATTATTAATTACACGTCAATTATTGACATAAACTTAAATAAGCACGATTGTCGTTAATATGTCAACAAAATCATAGCTAGGTGGTTTAAAGTCTTAAATAAGTACGATTGTCATGGTAAAAATCGTTAATCAAACATACTTATATTATTAAACATAAAAATAAAAAAGTGCAAAAACTTATAAAAAAATCACTACATCTTTATAGTAGCAACATCTTTTTTCAGCAGGAGAATCACCGCCTACGAACTTGGGTAAGTTGAAGTGTAAGTTGTGTGAGAAAGTTGTTAGTGGTGGAAAATATAGAATCAAGCAACACATATCTCACATAAAGGGAAATATGGCCTTGTGCCTAAGGTCTTTGGATGAGGATAAAGCCAAATTTAAAGCCGCATAAAAAGGTAAAAAACATAAAAAGAGACAAAAGAGTAGACACTCAGGGGAAGTGAGGGAAGAAGTCGAGCTGCAACAAATTGAAGAAGAAGTGGAAGACATTGAAGTTGTAGGGTCAAGGAAAAAGTCGTTGTTTCTTCGGTTATGGATAGGTTTGCATCCTCTATCAATCTTAATTGTTCAATGAATTCAAGCAAGAAGATGCCACAACAAAATATCCATGATGCCCTTTTCAAGCAAAGAACACATGTAGTACATCAATATTTGGCTTGATGAGTGTATGAAGCTGGTATTCTTTTTCATGCTATCGATAGTAATAGCTTTAAAAGATTTATGGAAGCAGTTGACCTATTTAGCCCGAGTTACATACCTCATAGCCAATACTAATTATGGAGCCATTATTAAAGCCGATATTACTTTTCATCATTGCCTTATTTTCAGCAACAACATCGCTGCCTCATTTTCCGCAACAACATCGATGTTGATGATTAAGGTTGTTTTTCATACAATATGTTATAAACTTATTAATGAGGAGAAAACTAGTTTATTATCTCGTGATCTTAGGACCACTATTTGAAAAATATGTTCGATTGAGCATGCTTATTAGAGTGAAGTTTTTGAAGACAAGAGAAAAAAACTTATGGATGAGATCACTGTGAGTGTGTTACATATTATGTTAAATATCAAATGTTTCATTATTATTAATTTTTATTATTAATTGCACGTAAACTACATAAACATTGTCGTCATTATGTCAATAAAATCATGGTTAGGCTGTTTAGAATGTTAAATAAGTATGATTGTCGTCATGAAAATTGTTAATCATGCATATTTATACTATCAAACATAAAAAAAAAAAAGTAAAAAAACTTACAAAAAATCACTGCCTCTTCACAGTAACAGTATTGTTGCCTCTGTTTTCAGCAGGAACATCGCCACCTACAAACTTTTCCGAGATAGGTCAAGGTTTACTATTAAAATTTTAATATTGGCATGTTCTATTCTATTCCACCGTGCACTTGGGGTAGCGAATTTTAAGCCACCCAAATAAAAATCCTTAGCTTAAGTTGTTCTCCTCATTCTAATTTTAATATATATTTTGAATTTAGCCTCCTCTAAAACATGTGACACGTTATTTGTTTAATAACATGTTTAACATGACTCGAACTTCACATGACGTGTTTATTAAATGGGTTAGATTTGGCAGTGACATGACATAACCTATTGACAGCCTTAAGTCAAGGGTGATATATATATATATAATATAAATTAAAAAATTCATTTAAAATCTTTGGCCAAAGATAATTTCTCTTTTTTGGTGAAGCCAATGATAATTTTTTGGTAATTAGTAATTAGATATTGTTTCTAATTTCGTTTAAAATTTATTTATTTATCCTTTTGGCTGATTTTTCAAATTCTCATATTTTATAAGAGAAATTTCGTGCTGGCTCCACAGACCAAGATGCCACATGGCATAATTTAATTGCAGGACTACCTAACGCTCACCCTCAACAACTCTTCAGAAACCCACCCGAGGGCCAAGGCCTTCGAAAAACGCCTCCCTTCCCCACCTCAGCTTCGGATCAAAGCCACCCAGCTGAGACCTACGAACCTTAGCTTCGTCCCGAACCTCAGTTTTGTTCCACAGTTCGTTGAAAATTTCGCACTATTTCGATCACTTTCTATCTCTCTCTCTCTCTCTCTCTCTCTCTCCGAGCTCAAAGATACATTTTTCTCTCCGATTCAAACCCTAACGCTTCGCAATCTGACAGTCTCAGGGGATCAGTTTCGAGCTTCAATGGGGGCCTCTCAGCGTCACTGTGAGTTTCCCATCCATTTTTATCTCCGAGAAACCCTAATTTTCTGTCCATACGAACCATTTTTGTTATGGATGCAAATCTGCGGTAGGGTTTTGGCATTTTATTGCTGGGCAGCTCTTTTAAAGCTTATACAGTTAAAATTTCAGTGTTCTGATTTCGATCTCATATGTTTTAGCTATAAATGCGGCTTTAGCATTCATTTGGTTGCTCAGAAAATGGAGGACAAAAGGAAACAATTAGCAATGATATTTTAAGAGTATCTGTTAGTTTTGAGTTTCAAAATTGAAACCTCTCCACAGGTGTTAGTTTTGAGTTTCAAAATTGAAACCTCTCCACAGGCTTAGTTTAGTGTGGTTTCATTTCATGGGGGTTCTAAATGATGAAAAAACCTTTTCATTTTTTTCCTACTGCATACAATTGGAGGAAATGGCTATTATGTCAGATTTGGGCTGTGTTCATAAATTTCACGTATCTGATTTCCTCCAGTTTGATTCGATACGGAGGCATTGGTTTAACCCCACTTGACCATTTTTTTTTTGTGAGGCACTCAAGAGTGCAGGAACCCTGTCGATTGTATGTTCCTTTTGGTTTGTTTATGATTATTGTTGCTTTGAAGAATGTCTAATTTTATTTAATGCCTTAAATATGTTATCATTGGATAATTGCACCTTTTGTTATTTACATATAGGGTTGAAATTATTTCTTGCAGTAGTCCATTTCCTTTTTGATGTATGCATTTTCCCACCATTAAATTTACATGCGTGTGTGAACTTAATTGACGTACAGTGGTGCTGTGTGATTTGTTATAATGACAAGTGTAATGTAATGAGCAGACCATATGGAACCCATCTTGGAATTAAAGCTGAGTTTTCTCAATAATGAATTACATGGACATGATACTAGGGGATATTGAAAAGAGTCTATATATTGCAGGCATATATAGTGTATGCAATGAGAAAACCACATGAGTACACCTTACTTCATTTTTTTCATATCTTTGAGCGAGGTCCTGGTACTTTTATTGGTTTAACCACTCAATCTGTTATCCCCAAGTGATTTTTTTTTTCAGAGTTAGAAATTTGACAAACACAATCATAGGGTCCATGTGGAGGTATGTATTCTTTCTGGATTTGAGGCTGAGGCTGTGGGACAGGCCTCCCTGAAATCCTTTATTTGAGTAAAGATTAGTTTGATTTGTGTGTTTGACTTTCTTCTAAATTTCTGGAGGTTGGAAGGGCTTTTTTTTGGGGTTTCTGCTGTGTTCCTGATGGATTTCTTGTCCATCCTGTTTTCTAATCTCTCTCTCTCTCTCTCTCTCTCTCTCTCTTCAATAAATAAAATCGCTGTTTTCTATTAAATGATGCAATTTATGTGAAGATGGGGATAAAAGCACTGATAACCTTTCCCTTAATTACCCTATTACTCTGAGGTCATTAGACAACTTTCTCAAGTGGCAATAGGGTGATTCCTTGAGAAATGTTATTTATACTTGGTGATTCCTTCTGTCTATGCTTCTTTTTTCATTGAGAAATGTTGTGCTTTTGGGTTGAAAGGAGTAGCAGGAATTTTAAGGGTAAAGTTGTGCCACAACCTCAAATCAATAGGACAAATAAAGGATAAAGTTGATGTCATATAGGTCACATTGTGCATAACCGTAATTTTGTTGGAATTAGAGGCAATTTCTTATGCCACAAGCAATTTTTGAAGGCAGATATGTTCTCTAGGTTTTCTCTTTACTGCATATCAGTTTTATCTGTTTCAGTTGGTGCATATTTTTTGGCAGATTTTATCTCCGAGTTGTTTCTGGATTGTCATCAATAGTCTGGACGTGGATAACAGGAATTATCTTGATGCCTATACCAGATTGATTGCTGTCATTATGTCTCTAATACATGATCTAATGGCTATGTCCCTAACAACACCTTACACGGTTATATTCAGGATAAGTTTTGGTGGAGAACATGGCAGTTGGAGCAACACTAAATCATACTGGAACAAGGTGTGTTTCTGAATGTGATTTTGTTTGGTCACATTTCGTATGATTGTATGGTTTCTTAGAATCATAGGAATATGGTAGTTCTGAACTCTATTCATATTTTCCTTAGGTAGTTTCTTTCTCCAAAAAATTTTTGCTGCAAAGTTGTGGCTGGATTATCTATGCCTAGAAACGAAGTTGGAGACAGGGTACACAATTTCTTCGGGCAAGAGAACTTGTCACAGGGTCAGCATCATCCACAGGTTGATGGGAACTGGCCGGGTCTAAGTAACAACCTGTGGGTCGGGAGTCAGAGACAAATTGGAGCTCCAGTTAATTCAAGTTTAAAGAATTATAATGTACAGCAGTCAGGTAGGATTATTTTAACCTCTTGATTAGTTTATTTCTAATTTATTGTTTCTTCTTGTTGTTGTTTTTTAATTTTTTGGGGGTGTGGGGGTGCGGATGGTTTTTCTTGTGTTTGAGGAGCCATCACCTGTTTCTAAACATCTCTCTTCCTTTATTAGTAGCAGATTCTGAAAGAGGACATGGGAGTCAGTCTTTGCATGTGCCTCATGGTTTGGATTTTATTCACTCAAATCAGAGGCCTGAGTCTGGCAGAATTCAGTCTCAAAATCAACAGCCAACTCCTAATGGCTATGTGCATGGGCACCAGATGTTTCAGACAAGGCAGAATGAAGCTAACTTTTTGGGAGTGGATGCAGAATCTGATCGGCAAAATTTAACATCTAGAGGCTTGTCCATACTTGAATCACAGAGAGGAAGTGGCCCTGAGCATAAAAAAAATTTAATGAGAATGGAAACTTCAGAATCCCCCGTTGGTTTTGATTTTTTTGGTGGTCAACAGCAAATGACTGGTCCACATCCCAGCATGATGCAGTCTTTGCCAAGGCAGCAGTCAGGGATTAGTGACATGCAGCAATTACAGCGACAGGTTATGCTCACACAAATTCAAGAATTTCAAAGGCAGCAACAACTTCAGCAACTAGAAAGGCAACAGGTTCTTGCGAATCAGGCTTCCTCCATTACAAGACAGGCTGCTGGAAACCACTCACCAGCTCTAATCAATGGTGTTCCGATCAATGAGGCATCTAACAATCAATGGCCACCTGATCTTGTGGCAGGTAACACAAACTGGCTGCAGCGCGGTGCTTCTCCTGTTATGCAGGGGGCATCTAGTGGACATGTATTGTCCCCTCAACAAGCCCACACATTACAGTTGATGGGTTTTGTTCCTCAACAGGCTGATCAATCTCTATATGGGGTTCCAATTACTAGCACAAGTGGCTCACCTGGTTCATATCCTCATGTTCAAATAGACAAGTCGGCAATGCAGCAGATGTCGGCACGTAATAATTCCTTTCCAGGTAGTCAATATGCTGCATTTTCAGATCAGGTTAGCATGCAAGATGGATCCCTGGTTTCTAGACAGGATTTTCAAGGGAGAAGTACGTTTGGGCCTACTGCTGCTGAAGGCTTGAATAGTGGGTTTAATTTGGAAAACTTGAATCAAGTAAATCCTCAGCAAAGAAATGAACCCATGGAGGAATTCCAAGGGAGGCAACAGCTAGTTGGATTGTCAGAACCATCACAAGAGAAAGCAGTCATACAGGTTGCACCCTCGCAGAATGTGGCTACACTAGATCCAACCGAAGAAAAGATTTTGTTTGGTTCAGATGACAATCTATGGGAGGCCTTTGGCAGGAGCACAAATGTTGGAATGGGAGGTCCTAATGTGTTGGATGGTACGGACATTTTTGGAGGACTTCCTTCTGTACAAAGTGGGACTTGGAGTGCTCTTATGCAATCTGCAGTAGCAGAAACTTCTAGTGCTGATATAGGGCTACAGGAAGAGTGGCCTCTGAGTTTTCGAAATCAAGAACCTCCAACTGGGAATCAGCAGCCCTCAAGTGTTGGTGATACCAGCAAACAACAGTCTGGTTGGGCTAGTAACAACTTGCACTCTTCCTCTGACTTGAATTATAGGCCTTTCCCACACTCTGCTGATGTCCATAGGCCCAATACAAGTAGTACTTTTTCTAGTGTGCAGGGATTTCAGCAATCAGGGCCTAAAACTTTGCATGAACGAGGTGAGGTCTTTCGGAATGATTCTTCTCAGAGATTTATTCAACAGAATCCTGAACAAGGAAGTAAATGGTTGGATCGCAGTCCTGTACAAAATTTATCTGCAGAAGGTAGTCATAATTATGGAAATACTAGTCATTCATCAGGTGCAGAAATAAATGCAAATAGCATTTCGGGTTCTTGGAACCGTCAACAAAGCATTTCATCACATAGTAGTGATGGCCAGCCTTTCAATATGTTAAATGGTTGGACCTTTAGTGAGTCTATGTCGACAGATGGGGGTAATAATCTGAAAAGTCATGGGAATCAAGTTTTATCACAATCAGCTCCAGGTGGTGATCGCAAGAGAGACATGCATGAGGAAATGAACCATGCTGCTGGTACATGGAAGACTGATTCAAATGCTGAACTGGAACAAGAAAAATATCCCATTGGAAGCCCACAGAGGAATAGAGAGGGTTCAGGCACAAACAATGTTGCGAAATCAAATTCCAGCACCGCAAGAGCCAACCAAGAAAGCCAGAAACAGCTTGCAAACAATCATGATTTCTGGAAAACTGTTGATTCTTCAGTGAACTCTAAAGGAAATGAGGTTCTGGGGAAAAATCAGCATCATCTGGATAAGAATCCTCTAATTTTGGAGTCATCAGGGAACCATTGCTTAGACAAGGGAGCAGTTGAAATGCATGATATGGAGAACTTGAATAGAAATGACACTTTTTTCTCTAATGCACACCATCAAGCTTCAGTTGGTGGTTTGAAGGAAAGTGTTGCCGCAGATGCTGGCGATTCCCCTGTGTTTCCTGGAAGCAAACAAAAGTCGTCTAGTACTGCTGGTCGAAGACCCCCCGGAACTCGTAAGTTTCAGTATCATCCAATGGGAGATGTGGATGTTGAAGTGGAGCCTTCTTATGGAAGAAAACATGTGACACAGTCGCAGGCTATGTCCCAGAAGGTCCCTCGAGCTTTTAGAAGTCCTGACCAGGGGAGTTTTGGGCAGTCAAAATTTATTGGTCACACTGATAGAAGTTCTATGGAAATGGAGAAGGTGATTGATAGGTTTTGCTATATTTGAGAATGATGCACAAAGTTCTAACTTTTGATTTTCTTAATTCATCTCAAATATTTTGTTTTGGGTTTTTCTTATTGTTTTTATTTTTTATTCTATCATATCTTTAAGTAAAGTATAGTTGACATTTCCTACCCGCTCGGGTATTTACCTGGTTGTCAGGCTGACACAAAACGTTTGGATGAGAAACCTTCAAAACATATGCTTCCAGGTTTTGTGCCCAGTACGTCTACTCCCTTTGACAGATTCACGGGTAATAATCCCCCAAACAAAGCTGCGCAATCAAGGTAGTTGCATAATTTAATATTTGCTACCATTCATATACAGACTTGCATGAGGACATGGGATCTGATATTTTTAATTCCTTGCAGTCAACATATGCTCGAACTTCTTCACAAGGTGGACCAACCAAGGGAGGGTGGCAATGCTACACACTTCAGCTCCTCTGATCACAATACATCATCTGAGATGCCCGAAGTGGAAACTTCTGATGGATCTGTAGATCACCTTCATCGAAATCAGTCATCTGTTTCTCAAGGTTTTGGTTTACAGCTGGCTCCTCCATCTCAGCGGATTCCATTTGCAGACCATGCCTCGTCTTCTCAGATCTCCTCACAAGCAGTTTTCAATTCGTCTCCTGTCCATTCTGAGATAGGAGAAAAGGGTCATACATGGTTGGGCTCAGCAGCATCTGTCCAGTCATTGCCTTCTTCTCGTGAAGCATCTCAAGGAGAATTTAGAAATAATATCTCTGGTTCCTCAGGACAGATAGGGAATAAGGCTTCACCATACAATGTTCAGGGAAATTTTTCTGCTTCTTTTAATTCTGGTTTTCCTCTTTCAAGAAGTCAACTTGAAAATCAGCACATGGCTGGCTCTAGCGGACAAGTAACGGCAAGTCAGTCTGTTAACATACCTTTTGATAGGCTTGCTTTCCGACCAAAACAGATGGATGATTCTTGTGAGAAGGCTCAAACCAGTCAATCTGCCCTGCCACCAGTGCCAGATATGCCTGGAAGTACTTCACAGAATAACCATGCCTCTGCAGAGGCATCCCATCTGAATATTGCTGACCAATCCCATTCAAGAGTTGTTGCCCCAAAAATCCCGAAATCAGATGCTGTGCCGGTCTCTGAGCCTTGTGTTACATCTGGTATGCCCCATCAAGGTGCTTTTTCTAAAGATTTGACTAACGTATGGACCAGTGTTCCATTTCAGCAACCTTTAGTAAGTGCTGAACCTTCCAATGTTGCTTCACATTTATTCAAATCCCAACTTCAAACAAATAACAATGTGGTAACAACTTTCCCTGGATCACCAAAGCTCAATGAGCAAGATACTCGAGAAAGAGGGAATGGCATGTCTGCCTTTGGTGCATATTCTTCTAGCATGCAAAGCATTGCTGTGAAAGAGCAACCACCCAAACAAAGTACTGGGCAACAAGTATCAACTGAGAACATTCAGGGTGCGCAAAAGATCAATTTGTCACAGGGAAAAGAATCCTTTACAAATAATTTTTTTGAGGCATCTGTTTCAAGCTCTGTTGCTACTCAGAGAGATATTGAAGCTTTTGGCCGCTCTTTAAGGCCAAATAACAGCTTGCATCAAAGTTATTCCTTGCAGGACCAAGTGCAGGCTATGAAAAGTACAGAGGTTGATGGAAATGATCGGAGTGTGAAGAGATTGAAAGGTCCAGATTCTGGTGTGGAGACTCAGCAGGTGGATGCCCAGGGAGGATCACAATTATCTTATGGATATAATAATGTGGAAAGGAATTCATCAGCTGATAACATGTCAGTTCCCTCTGGAGATTCTAACATGCTTAGCTTTTCATCCAAGCTTGGGGATACTCGAAATTCAAATGCATCTTGTCAGGATACGTTCACTTTTAGTCGGAAAGATTCTCAGAATTTCTCTAGTAGTAGTAATGCATCGTTTTTTAGAGGTGAACAGTCTCACGTTAGCCCCCAGATGGCGCCATCCTGGTTTGATCAATATGGAACCTTTAAAAATGGGCAAATATTTCCAATGCATGATACACTGAGGACCACTATGAAGTCTCTGGAAAAACATTCTGTTACTGGAAAGCCAGGTGATGATACGCACACTCGGGAATCAATGGAGCAAGCTAGTGCCACTTCTGATGCTAGTAAGCTTGTTACCATCCCGCAGAGTTCAGTTCCTGTACCTATTCCCAGTGAGCAATTACCTTCCCCTCCTGCTGCGCGTTCTGATGTAACTGATGAAAGTTTAATTGTTGCAAGACCAAAGAAGCGCAAAAGTGCTACATCTGACCTTTCACCTTGGCATAAAGAGCTGACGAAGCTTTCCCAAAGGCTTCTGAATATCAGGTAGTTTGCTTGACACTTGCTCAATTACTATAGATGCTCCTTTCATTTTTGGTTCTTAGTTATCTTTAATTTAAGCAGAGAAATATTTTATGTTGTTTCTTTCATGATTTTTTAACATATGGAAGGTTTATAATACTTGCAGTGCAGCGGAAACAGACTGGGCTCAATCAACAAACCGACTGGTTGAGAAGGTTCGCTTCTGGCTCAACCACTAAGCTCACGATTAAGCTCTGATATTCTGTAGCTCTTTTGGAGAGTTCTAATTTCTAATTGCTTCATATTGGGTTGACAGGTCGAAGATGAAACTGAAATAATTGAAGATAGACTGCCAATGCTTAGGCCCAAAAGAAGGCTAGTCTTGACAACACAGCTTATGCAGCAACTGCTTCGCCCTCCTTCTGCAGCAGTTCTTTTTGCAGATGCTAGCTTATGCTATGAGAGTGTGGCTTACTTTGTGTCCAGATTAGCACTAGGCGATGCTTGCAGTGCAATCTCCTGCTCTGGCAGTGGTTCTCAAACTCCATTGCCTCCTGACAGTGTTGACCTGTAAGAGTTGTCTGGAAATTATTTAAATTTTCCCAATAAGGCAATGACTTAATGGTTTACAGATTTTGCATTATTCAGTGCATGCTAACTTTAAAGTCTTTCAAAATATTTATAGTTTGCCCGAGAAGCCTAAAACACCTGAGAAAATTGGTCATCAATACTTCTCAAAAGTTGCAGAAGACTTTGTTGATAAAGCAAGGAAGCTAGAAAATGATTTGTTGAGGTAGCCTCCATGACCTCAATATTTCCTTCATATCACTGTTTCTGCTTAATAGCTTTGACAATTTTGTATATTTCACTTTACATAATAGATGCCTACTATTTATCGGCATCCTGTGGTTATTATGTATGTGGTCCCTCTCTTTTTCTTTCGTTCTCTAGTGTAATGCTTCCTTCTGCTGATGCAGACTGGACAAAAGAACTTCAATCTTAGACTTGAGAGTGGAAAGCCAGGATCTGGAGAAGTTTTCTGTCATCAATCGTTTTGCTAAGTTCCACGGGCGAGCACAAGGTGATGCGGCTGAGGCCTCACCATCCTCTGATGCTCTTACAAATGCTCAAAAAACCTGCCCCCAGAGATATGTTACTGCACTTCCAGTGCCTAGAAATCTGCCAGACAGGGTACAATGTCTTTCACTTTGATCATTAATTGATTCTTTTTCCCTCTCTCGGCCATTTGCCTCCACATTCCTTTTGATTGGCTGGTTCATTATCTTTCACCCTATCTAATGGGACATGCTTCAGAACAGCAGTTTCACAAATGGGAATATAGGAGAAGAATGAATTCTAGATTGTCTCCTTCATAAGCAACGGAGACTTTTAGTTCTTTGCGCTATGGACCATTGATGTCAATTTTGAAAAATATAAGGTGGTCTATGTATACTGTGAAAGTCTAGAAAGGAACTGCGATGCCCCATCATTTTTTAGCTAAAGGGGGAGGATAGAAGCGCAGTCCCATTACTCAAAATTGTACACACTTCTGTAATTCAAGTAATCATGTGTTCTTGTTCACAATCCTAAGCATGGGAAATTCATCGATTGAGGTTTTACCTTGATTTTGGACCAACTAAGAATTATGAGAAGAGGGACTCTATGGTCTTAAGTTCTGAAATTTTCAATCTTATTGCTAAAATTAAGAATACTTTTTGGGTAAAAGCAAGAATTAAGAGGTTGGCCCTAAAGAATGTTAGTTAATTAGTTATTTGGTGACTTGTTTAAGTTTTTAAAGAAGTAAGAGAAATTTTATCTGGATTTCGGTTCAGTTGTGCAAAAGTCAATGGGGATTTATTCTTCTGGGTGGTTTATGAAGTGGCCTGGTTTTAGTGATGTTGGAATCCCTCTTCGATTTGTTTTAGGTTCCCCTTGGTATCCCTACTTGATTTACCATGACTTCTACAGCAGGCATAAAAGAGAGGGTAGTCCATAATATGCTGCCTGCTTTATCATGCTTCTTGTGTGCCACTAGTTTCAGAGCCAAAAGAATAAATGATGTCTGGTTAACATCTGATCAGTGGGATTGGAACTCGATAACCAAGTTTGAAACAGTGGTTAACTCTTTATTAGTATGTTAGATAAGCAGTGTATATAATACGTACGTTTCTGCTTTCGTTTTAGTTTTGAGGGTGAGCCAGCTTGTTGTTGCATAACCATTTGCATATATGGTCTTAACTTTTTTCTTTCACTAGAAGTTTTGTTTCCTTTGTCCTTCATGTGTTGTAGCACTTTTAGATTTCAGAATATTCTCCTCAAAATTTAGGGGTGCCTTTGTGCATCATTTTTGAAAATTACTGTAGGCAATGTATCTTGCTTGCCGAGTTGATACTGGGTCCTGTTTCTTCATCTTGTTCTAGTAGTTACGTGTTACACATTTGTTATTGCACAATGTTGAAACCTGAGAGAGGCCTCTGGAGGGAACTGTGTGTATTGTAAGCAGGGGCGGACCCACAGAGGGACAAATGGGGTCGCATGACCCCATGGACGCCGGAAAACTCCCCGAGAATCTTCGCTGATGACCCCTTGAGACGTTGGTGGGGGACCCTGAGGTGCCCACCAAATGCTCGACGAAATGACCCAACCAGTTGCTGCTGTCTCTGCATTGGTTTAATCCCAGATGCGCGCGTTGGCTTCCTTTTTGTTTTTTAAACGCCTGGCCTGCCGCCTTGCCTATCATTAGAATCAAAGCGGAACCCAATTTTTTTTCGTGCTTAAACAAGCTTGGACATGCTGTTTGACATGCATTTTAGCCTATGAAGGCCATATTGGTTGCTAAGTTGAATTGACAACCCAGCCAAGTAATCGAATTTTGATCACTTTTGTCAATTTGATTAGCCGCATTTGGTTTATCAACAAGAAATAAATTGTAGTTGCTCCCTTGATCATCGTGATTTTCCATGTCAGTAAACTTATGTGTTAAACCCAAACTAGGTTCAAAATTAAAAGTTAACAGATACAAAAAGAGGAACATATTCATGAGCCAATTAAAGTCGTAGAACACACGAGTGTGTGTACTGAAAGGGGGTTTGTGTTTTACCATTAATTTGAATGAAAGTGTTACAATTTTTAATTTTTGGAGTTATTTTTGTCTAAAAAAAAACATAGAAACTTTTACACGTTGACCCTACGGTTTCGAAGTAAAAATAAATCTTGCATCCGCCACGGATTGTAAGGCGGTCATTGGCCATAAACTTGTCCGAGTCCTGAAAGGATTCTTACCTACTTTCGACGAACCGTGTAAAAGTTTGGGTAGTTTCCAACTGAATGGTATGGACTTGGATGAGGATTTTGGGATTTTCTTTCCTCTTTTTTTTTTTTCTTTTGTTTGCCGGATATGCAATATAAATTTGCGGCTGGTTTCAAATTCAGTTCCGATATAAGCTCTGAAGAAGCTCCTCTGCCACATTTTCTGAGATTGTCCATAAGATGAGTCTGCTCCAGTCTTTGCATTATCTTTTCGAATATAGAAGAGTCTATTTTGATGCAAAATATTTAGATGGTCGCTGCTTTTGCGTGTTGATGTTGACAAATGGTTTAAAGAACTGAAGCCCAAAATTAAAGTGGGTTTAATCCAGTTGAGATTTACACCTGTAGATAAAGGAAAAATCATTCAAATTCAAATTCTAATCAAACTAAGAAAGCCACATTGTTAACAAGAGTTTCACCAATTGGCACACGTATGGGTCATTTTAATTTACGAAGAATTAAGAGAATGTCGCTTCTATCCTACCACATTACAAAGAGCATTGAGGGTAGTATTGACTTTTTCTATTTTAATTTCATTTCGACTCTTGCTTGATATCTCAAATTTTGTCGTTGAGATCTTTCCACATCCAACGTCTCAAAAACTGGTACCAAAAAAATAAAGCCAGAGCAGATTCGATCATTAGAGGAGGAGAGATGTCATCGACGGCCAATGATCCGCGTCAGCCATCTGCGGCGAAGCGCTACGTGCCGTCAGCGGTGGCGCCGCAAGATCTTCCAGTGGATTACTCCGGTTTGATCGCCGTCGTCTTCGGTATCGCCGGCGTCATGTTTCGTGTCCGTACTCTCTCTCTCTCCCCCCCCTTCTCTCACTCTCTTTAATTAATTTTGGTGATTTTCGATTGAATTTAGAATATTGAATATGCTTGCTTCAGTATAAGCTGTGCTCGTGGCTTGCCATCATATTCTGTGCTCAATCACTGGTCAACATGAAGAACCTTGAAAACGATATCAAACAGATCTCCATGGCCATGATGTCAGTTCAACTCTTTCTCCTAATTCTCTCATCTATGTTTTCACTCTTTTTTTTCCTTTTTTTTTTTTGCTTATTTACTTAAATGTCTCATGTATTTTGTGTGTAATCTATTAATTTATCAAAGCTACACAACAATAGTTTCTGAAGAAGTTTTGCTTTTCTATGAGATTCAAAATTAAAAATCTCAGCTTTAGCTGAATATAGTGAGTCTGTTACGCTCAAATGCTACTTGTATTCACCATAATTTATGGGTTTATTTCATTCTTCTTGAATGAATGTGATGGGATTGTAAATTTTGTCATCTGTTCTATTCTGAAGCCTTCCCTTTTCTGTCTTTTGTCTCAATAACAGGTTTGCTATTATGGGATTGGTAACCAACTACTTTGGACCTCCTCGTCCGGGCACACAAAAGAGTTGAAACTCCTTGGACGAAAGAGTTTAGATGTAATACTAAGCGGTTTTTCTTTATCTAGTTATGATTTTGTTTTTCTAGATGCAAACTGTTGTTGAAGTTTGATGGACCAATATGAAGGCAAACTAATGTGCTTCTTATATCTATTCTATTGAAGTTTTTAATTCCTTCCTAGTCTGCAGTTCATCTGTCTTTTGGTGTTTTCTCATGCTAGTGATCCTTTTGAACTCAAAGAGATGGGCTATGTAGAGGCTTATAGCCCTACCATGTCAAATTAACTGGCACTTTATTATACAATTGTTTGAGGATTATATTTCATTGTAATGGGAATGATTGTTGCTGCACATTCATCAAACCAATCTATTGGTTAGGTTAATGTGCACATTTTTTTCGATGCAATTTCATCATACTATAATATATTTGAAATCATGATCCTTATATTTTGGGATGCTTTTTTATTTATTTATTTATAAAAAGCATACAGCTGAGGGTGATAAGTTCCTCCTCGTCCTCCTCCATTATTGAATGTGCTTATAGCAATATGGAAGGTGCTGAATGTTTATGTTATGGGAAATAGTTTATGTGCTGAATGTTTTGTGTTCTCTTCTTTTGTGTCATGTCATGAATATTAGTAAAAGATGTTATAGCCAATAATTATCGTACTGTAAAATTAGTTTTCTCTTTTATTAGATTTCAATACTATGGCAGTCTATGGCCTCACTTGACATACTGTTCCCATGAATTTCAGCCTTCAAAATAGTTTTTTTTCTTCACAATATCTGGCAGAGAAACTTCTTACATCAAGGATGAATGAGTACTATCAAGTATATTATAAGCTTTCATGCAAAGCTGATGTTGGATTTTTGCATAACAAACACCAGAAATGGCTGAATGCTACTTTAGAAACTAATATATATTCCTTAAAAAGAATGACTGAAATATCTAAACCAGTGGAGAAAGCATGCCATTTACCCTTTATAAAGGGCGATTGCATATTTTGAGCTCATAGTCTCTTCTTCTTCTCTTTTACTTGTGCTTTATTTTTACTTCTATTTGAGACAAAACCATACAGAAAGTGTGAGGAAAAACAAATAAGAAACATGGAACAAAGACATGTTCAAGAAAATTCTATCCATGTGCTACTTGTTTCATACCCTATACAAGGGCATGTTGCACCATTCATAAAGTTGGCATACCTATTTGCTGGTCGTGGAATCAAGGTCACACTTGTGATAACAGAGTTTGTACATGCAAGTCTGGTGGCCGCACATCCGGAATTGGATGGTGAGCAGTATGATCAGGTCAGGCTTGTCGCGGTCCCTGATGGATTACCCAAAGAAGATGTGCGAAATGATGAATGTAAGATGGGTGAGAGTGTATTCAAAGTCATGCCTGGTCATGTGGAAAATTTGTTAAACAAGGCCAACCTGGAGGGTAATCAGGTGACCTGTGTCGTAGCCGATGCAGTTTTTGGTTGGGCTTTGGAGATTGCGGAGAAGATGGAGCTTAAGTCAGCACTCTTCTGGCCATCTGCACCAGGAGTTTTGGCCTTGACACTCAACATTCGAAGGCTTATTGAGGCTGGGGTTATAGACTCCAATGGTACGCAACTAAGTCTTTGATGAAAGCTATACAAATTAGTTGATCTTTATACTTATTCTAGTTTGAACTACATATCATATCTTTATATCTATCTCTTTTCTACTGATGATCTATCTGATTACAAAATTGAACTTTTGTAGGAACTCCAACAATGAAGAGGAATAAGGTTCAACTATCATCAGACCTGCCCCCTGTGACTAGCGCTGACATTGTGTGGAGTTATCCCGGGAACGAGTCAACACAGAAGATCATGTTCCAGCATTTCTTTGCCATTCACCAGAATGTGAAAAAAAGTGACTGGCTTCTGTGTAACTGGTTTCAGGAGCTCAACCCCTCTGTTGGTGATTTAGTCCCAAACATGTTTCCACTTGGTCCATTACTTGCAAATGGAAAACCTGCCGGGAACTTTTGGCCAGAGGACTCAACTTGCTTGGGCTGGCTCAACAGGCAACCGGTTGGATCAGTTGTTTATGTTGCATTTGGCAGCAGCTCCATGTTCAGCCAGCACCAAATTGATGAACTAGCATTAGGCCTTGAACTTCTTGGTCGACCGTTCTTATGGGTGAATCGATCAGACCTCATCAATGGCTCTTCTGCCAAATTCCCAGACGGGTATGAAAAGAGAGTGGCTAACCATGGGAAGATGGTTCACTGGGCACCTCAAGAAAAGGTGCTGGCTCACCCAGCTATTGCTTGTTTCTTGACCCATTGTGGCTGGAACTCAACCATGGATGGCATAAGCATGGGGGTTCCATTTCTCTGTTGGCCTTATTTTGCAGATCAGTTTTACAACCGCAGTTGCATATGTAATGGTTACAAAGTTGGCTTGTGCTTGAACCCAGATGATTATGGGATTGTTACAAGGCATGAAATCAGAAGAAAATTGGATGGTTTGCTTGCTGATGAAGGTATAAAAGCAAATGCAACAAAGCTCAAACAAATGGCGGAAGAGAGCATCAGTGGAGGAGGATCTTCTGCAAATAATTTGGAACGTTTCATTGAACACATGAAGCAATGAAGCATAAATAGTATATAAATACATGTCGTCATTTACAGTCATAAAATGCTTATTGCAGCCTTATTGCAGCTCCAAAAAATATATATAGAAGATTAGACTTCTATATACTTTAATTAAAGAATAAATAATCAAGTACTTTGCTTTTGGCTGCCTGTATTATTTAAACAATAAATGATTAAGAAATAATAAATAAAATAAATAAATAAAATAAATAAAAAAATCCACAAATCCTCAATCCTCAATCCTCAAAGACCATTGTAAGCATTTCCTCTTTTCAGTTGGCCCAATACCCATTCTCTTCTCTGCACTGCGTCCAAAACTAATAGAGTTAATATGAAAAACTAAATGGCATTGGCAGCTATATTAGATATATAAATCAAGACTACTCAAAACGTAAAAATTTAAAAACCCTGAAAATAATTTTAGTTAACTTAATTGCTAAAAAACCACAATTTAATATAATGAGATTAAATTAGTAAAAACTAATTTTTTAAATAAAGAAAATTACAAAAATTAAAACTCGTTGTGTCCTATATACTCTTGTGGGGCCGCCTCTATTAGAGAGGTGATTGGTAAAGATGATACAAATAGAAAGACAATAGCCACATAACACATTTTTCTTATGCCAAATGATTCAATATTTCTCACTTTCTTTTTGTTTGTTTGTTAATTTTAAGTAATAATTTTATTTTTTTACTTAGTGTTAATTTTTCACCTTGGTACTCTGCTTCAGTGTGAGAGTCTGAGTGCAAATGGTATTCCACCATTTTCCAATGTGTTTTCTTTGCTTTCCTGAGACTTCCAGAAAAGTAAGTGAGAAAGATCTTGGAGGCATAGACATTGCCATCTTCATTGTGGATAGGGTTTTCTGATCCATTTGGTTTCCAAAACCCTACCCCATTTCCAACTACTCGAATATTTCTTCTTCCTTGGGCACTTGGACTGCAATTTTCGTCGTCTTCATGGATAAAGAAGAACCACTCTCTCTCTCCACAGGAGAATGTCACTGCATATGCAATTAATATATTAATATTACACCGAGAATCACTTAAAATTTGTAATTTTATATGTCATTGCATGTGTGTGACCTAAAATAGGCTTATAGCTTCAGGATCAAGATAATCACCAACTCACCGTCTTCCTCCCAGCTAGCTAGGGTTTACCTGAAACAAAGACATACATACATACATACATATCGATATAATATAATATAACAAGGTAGAAAATTATTACCTAGATTCTTCGGATGGGTGCTGTAGAATTGGGTTGCGTCAATGTCCTGAATTGCCTCAGCAGCTGGCACAGGCCTATCAAACACCTTGTTCATTAGATAGTGAGTGACCAACTCCTTATCTGTTGGCATAAACCTAAATCCCACTGGCAGCTGGCCTGAGCTCATCATTGCTTCTTGTCCATGTTCTGCTTCCATGTATATATATCGTGGACCGTTTGATCATCACTTGGAAGAAATGATCAAGAAAATGGCTGGCAAAACAACTCAAGTAAATCAAGGCTGAATTAACTTATATATATGTATAGGTGGTAATTGAATCCTAGTAGGACTCTTTTTGATTACAAAGACAGAACCCAATTCACCTTTTTTCTCTTTTTGTTGTTTATCGTTCTTGTGTATGTGTGTATACTTGGAAGATGTTGAGCTTAGAGTGGTGTTTAGTTTTTGACTCTGTTTTTCCAATGCGATATATGTTGAAAAAAAAAAACTGAGAGACCTAGTCAGTCAAGAATTTGGGTATTTTAACAAAAAACAAAAAATAAAAAGGCTTATTTTTAGCAGTGACTTCAAAGCTATAGTCAAATTGCAATTTAGCCCGTGATCAAGGTATTGTGTTCAACATTGACTATCATCATTTTCATTACAGGCTCGTTTAGAAGTGATTCTAAAAAACTGTCAAAATTGATGACGTGAATCTAAAAAGGCGATGTGGCAAAATTGAGCCCACCTCCACGTAGACCGAAAACATAATAAAGTATTCTTAATCTTTATCATTCGAGCTTGGGCCACAATATATAGAAAATAAATCTGCAAGCCTGAGCCCAAAACTGCTTTGGTTGGTCCCAAATATGGAAAACTTGAAGAAGAAAAAGCCCAATCCATGAATCTAACTGAGAGAGAAAATAACAAATGGGGGTAGGGGTAAATATGTAGTTGCGGGTTTAGGCTCCGTAGCCCAAACTAAATAAAACCCTAATCCCAAACCTCGCTTACACTCCTCTCATACGCACAAGTCAGAAGACTCGGAGGTGAGCTCCGCCGCAGCAGTAAGCAGCAGAAGAAGTAGAGGAAGAAGCAAAGCTTTACATAATCTGAAAATGGAGACGGCAAGAACAGTAAAAGACGTGTCCCCTCATGTGTTCGTCAAGGCCTACGCTGCTCACCTGAAACGCTCTGGCAAAGTCAGTCTCTCTCTCTCCCTCTCCTTATATATTTGTATACGTATTTTGTCAGTATTAGTCGTGTATGTAATAATGTAGGGATGCAGATATTGCAAGCTTAGATAATTCGAACTTTTAGGTTCAGTTTTGGTTCTGCAACATAAAAATTTATGATAGTTTGTATATTAATTTTGATTGGGAGTTAGTCTAGGTGGGTGAGAGGGAAAGAGTTTGTGTTCAGTTTCAGGAGGACCCATGTTGACAATTCCCTTAGGAAAGCGATTTTGTGAAAATAAGATGATGAAGTAAGTGTTATTAGTGGGGGAAGAAATGAAATGGGAGGCTGCGTTGGTGGGATTCGTTGGATCTATTATATGGGTCAATTTTGGTTTTTCTTGAGTTGTTAAAGATGTAGTTTTTTTAATAGAGGAAACTGATTTTGGCTTATAATGAGAAAGCCAAATTATTGGATGATAATTCCTCAAAAAAGAAAAAAGAACTTAACTGCATATGCCATTTTCTCTATCCAATGGTGCTGGTGGACTGAGGGTATTAAATTGTGATGCCATATCTGTCTTGTGTTGTTTTGGTCCCTTAAGGCTCTGTTTCAAGAATATCACTTGTTTTAAGCATGTTGTAATATGTTCTGTTTCTCAGTGTTTTTTAGTGAACATAGGTGGCATACAATGTGCGTTATGGGTACTTGTAATGGTTGCTATAACTTTATGAAAAAACCTAGTTGTTGCTGTTGATGGTGCTACAATTTTTTACTTACTCTTTGCTAGCAGTTTTTTGTTTTTTTCTTTCATAATCTTTTTATGTAGATGTTTTTATTTTGAAAATTAAAAAGAGAAGTGCTAATAGTCAAGTGACTTTGAATGTAGATGTGTCTTTGCCGGTGTTGACTGTGGATCATTTCAATCGTTTAGTGTCTTTCACTTGTTTGATGAACCTTTGTTTTTGAAAGTTCCTCTTTCCTCGTTCACTAGCAGTTGCTTTTTCTAGCTATGTCCCTTTTCAATGTGGATTCTCTTCTCATGTTTTTGTTTGTTCTTCCTAATAGATTGAGCTTCCTGACTGGACGGATATTGTGAAGACTGGTACATTCAAGGAGCTTGCTCCGTATGACCCTGATTGGTACTATATTAGATCTGGTATGCAGACTTCTCTCTCCCTTTCTCCACATATGCACACACACAAAAACTCCAACAATTGTTGCCTGACTAAACTGTATACTGTGCATCTGCTTATCTTAAATCAATTTTCTTTGTAGCATCCATGGCAAGGAAAATCTACTTGAGGGGTGGTCTTGGTGTTGGTGCCTTCCGCAGGATTTATGGAGGGAGCAGGAGGAATGGCAGTCGCCCACCCCACTTCTGTAAAAGCAGTGGCGCTGTTGCTCGTCACATACTTCAACAATTGCAGAAGATGAACATCATTGACCTTGACTCCAAAGGGTGAGTTTCTTTCATCAGTGTCGTATATAAATTTTTGGGGTAGGGCTGTGATTATGACAAACAACAACAACATGAGTTAAAGTTTTTGGCTATTGAACTAATTGTGTTCCTGTGTTTCAGAGGAAGGAAAATCACATCCAATGGCCAGCGGGATCTCGACCAAGTTGCTGGACGGATTGCTGTTGCAATCTAAGAGATTTACTTGAAAGTCTTTGATTATTGATGCAAAATGGTTATAAACTTTTTGCAGTTAAAGTTTGATTGAGAGCAGATATAGGAAGGATTTTGATATTTTATGTTGTGCCTGTCACTTTTACCATGAACATGGCTTCCTTTGTTATTCAGTTTAATTTCCATGTGCTACTTTGTTGACTTCAGCTTTTCTTAATTGAAGTTTTGTTCTTGAAGCCCAATCCTACTCTCGTACTCCTACACAATGATGGGCCTATGTATTTCGGCTCCAGTGCCCATTGAATTTGAGCTTATCCGGAATTTCACCGCATTTAAATTATAGGGCAAGAGCAGCCAGTCATAAAACGCAGCAGCATTTTGTAGAAAAATCATCCAAAACTGAGCTCTTTGATTGTGCGACGCGGCTTAAAAAATTTGGATTTTTTCATTTGTTTCTGTTTGTATAATTAAATTAGTCTACTTTTTTGGCCGACATCGGTTTGGCCAGTTGATTAAGATAGTAAATTCGCCTTCTTGCACTTAAGTTGGGAGTTTGCTTATTTGTAAAATAGATTAATTTAGAGCCAATTCTAAGCCCTGAAAATTAATACAATTATTTCATAAGAAATACTTGACAGTATATCAAATTACCACAGAAGCTATCAAGTTTAAAATTTAAAATTGGTATTGAAGATGCTCTAATGATAAAAAGGTTTTGATAAGCTTAACGATTAATGTGTTAATCTTAATATTTTTTTTCTCAATTCAATATATATGTGTGTCGGCCCACAAAAGTCCGAACCAAAGGGGAGCTGTCATGTATTCGGGCAGTCGGACCCGCAAATAGCTCTCCACCTCATACCTCTGCTTTGGCCACGTGGGGCCTCGACAAATAGATTCGTATCTCTACGCGCCATCTAGACTCGACTACCACTTTGCATCAGAATCTTAAAACTAATACAAATTAGCGCTCAAGAAACCCCAAAAAAATCAAAAATAAAAAATTAAATAAGAAGAGTGGAAAAGCCTTTCCCTGGATTTGGGTTTTGTTTCGATTCCTACACTTTGAACTTTCCCCCTCAGCGTGGATCAAGCTAAGGCTAGGGTTTTCTCTGATCGGCGCGATCCATCTCCATCTCCACGGAACGTCACTGTAAGTTCCGTTTTTTTTTTTTTTTCCAAAAAATTTAATCCTTTCACTTTTAATTTCCGAAATCTTCACGGTTCAATGTACTTACTGATTATTATTTCAAAATCGAGACATACTGATACATATGTATGCGTAGTTACATATTAGAATGTATGTACGTATGTTATGTTTTGCTTTTAGACTATTCCGTTTGGTTTCGGAGAAATTGAAATAGAAAGTGCAGTATGAAGCTGGTTTTGTGTGGCGTGAAGGTTGTGTGTTGCTTTGGTCTCTAAAGATGGAGGTTTTTTTTTTTTGTTTTTGTTTTTGTTTTTTTTTTTCCCACAAAACTGTCATTTAAATTAAAAATATCACTTAATTATGATAGAACTATGGAATTTGTATGTCCTTCATGTTACATGTATTTTGTATCTTGCTTTTACCTCTGATTATTGATATGAAACTACTACTCATGGTAGCAAGTGCTTTGTAAAAATATTTGGAATGATATTTGCTTTACTTGTGAAACGTTTTCGGTTGTTTATAGGTTGAAGCGGTTACAGTAAGTAGCACCTATCAAAAGCATTGTTCGCCACTCTGTTGCACATCATGAATTGAGTTAGGTTCTCAAATGAGTTTAAGGCTTTTGATAATGTTATAGAATGATGAAACCATATTGGAGGATATATGAGTTTGAGGCTAATTAAACTGGGATTGGGAAATTTGATGCTTATGTGAATGTAGATCAAAGAAGTAGTCATTGAGGATGGATGATGATGGTGACATTGATATTTTTTTCTCCAATTGGAACAACAAGAATCCCACGGATCGCCTTTTTATTGTCTCTTGCCTTATCGCTGCTCTAGTTGGAATTTTGACTATAGCCTACTCCGCATTCCAATGGAGGAGAAATATCAATCTAAGTTGGATGAAAGCAATAGCCAGGTCAAAGAAAAATCCAAAAGCACGTCACAAAGTTCCTATAGCTCCTCATACTTGGGTTTTAGAATCGGTATCTCGTGGAAAGAACTTGAATTGCTGTGTATGCTTAAAGTCCATGAGCCCTTCTCAAACTCTTGGACCGATGACAGCTTCAGACAGTTTTAGTCACCGTTGCAGTATTTGTGGTGCAGCGTCTCACCTAAGCTGCTCTTCTAGTGCGCACAAGGATTGCAAGTGTGTATCCATGATGGGGTATGAGCATGTGATGCACCAATGGGCTGTCCGTTGGAATGAGGTAACAGATCAACCCGATGAAACTTCTTTCTGCAGCTTTTGTGAAGAGCCATGTAGTGGGTCTTTTCTTGGTGGATCCCCAATATGGTGCTGCTTGTGGTGTCAAAGACTGGTACATGTTGATTGCCACAGTAGCTTGTCCAATGAAACAGGTGATATTTGTGATTTAGGTCCATTCAGAAGGTTGATTCTATCCCCTCTTCATGTAAAGGAATTGAACCAGACTTCCCCTGGTGGATTTTTGAGCTCCCTTACTCAGGGGGCCAATGAGATAGCCTCTTCAGTACGTGCAACTATTAGGAGTCAGAGCAAGAAGTCCAAGCATGGAAATGAAACCTCTGTTGATACAGGAAATAGTGGTAGTACTGGGGATATGTCCACAGAAAGCACAGCTGATACTCATCAAGCTGTTAATGGTTCTCATGAAATTGAGGAAAACCGTAATGGTAATTTGAATGTGGATTTGCAGCACCAAGATGGTGATGTAGATAGGAAATTGGATTCTAAGCCTAGTTTCAAAAGGAGCTCGTCAAGCAATAAGAAGGATGAGTCTCAGGTTTTAGGGATGAAACAAAAATACGAGTTGATTGATTTGTCACCAGATGCAAGACCCTTGTTAGTTTTTATCAACAAGAAGAGTGGGGCTCAGCGTGGGAATTCACTGAGGCAACGATTGAATATTCTTCTCAATCCTGTTCAGGTTTGATTTCTCTACCATCTTGATTAATTGGAAAAATATATTTGCCTTCATTTGTTTAGCCCGGTGAGGTCTTTAAGTAAGGTTTAAGGTTTAAATTTCTGTAATGTGTAAAAAAGATTTCCCTTCTTTTCTTTTCAAATGAGCCAAGTAAGGTTATTACTAAGGCTTAAGGTTTAAATCTCCATTTTTGAAAAATTAAGATTTACTAGTTTAGCCCCTTAGCGAAACAGGAAGTCCTAACAGTAAATTCTAATTTTTGATGGTTATCTACATCACATGCTGGGCTCTCTCCTCAGTTCATTTCTATGGAGTTTGGTTAATATTTCTGATATATCATATATTGTTGGTTAATTGTTGCATGTGCTCGTGTTTCATGTAGGTTTTTGAGCTGAGCTCAACACAAGGACCGGAGGCGGGTCTTTATTTATTCAGAAAGGTGCCGCACTTCAGAGTTCTTGTTTGTGGGGGAGATGGTACTGTTGGTTGGGTTCTGAATGCCATCGAAAAGCAAAACTTTGTGTCTCCTCCTCCAGTTGCTATTCTACCTGCCGGAACAGGGAATGATCTGGCTAGAGTTTTGTCATGGGGAGGTGGTTTGGGCTCAGTGGAGAGACAAGGAGGCCTTTGCACAGTTTTGCACCACATAGAGCATGCTGCAGTAACCATTCTTGATCGTTGGAAGGTAGCAATTGTAAATCAACAGGGGAAGCAGCTCCAATCGCCAAAGTTTATGAACAACTATCTCGGTAAGTAATCATATTACCTTGTGATCATCTGGTTTATAAATGGGATAACTCAGAGTAGTTAGTTGGAGTGCTGGATTTTGGTTGGATTTTTCTGGTTCTCAGGTTCTTAGTATGTCTATAGTTATTGACTTGAGTTATGGCTCCAACAAAGATCTGAAATCAGCTCACATTAGTTTTCTGCCCCTAGTCTTACTTGGTTGTACTGGGTCAGTTATCAAGTGGTTTGTTGTTTATTATGAAAAATATTGCCAATTGGTTTGGCTTTACATCTTTACTGTCTTCTGATTTTTCAGTCTGTATAAATAACATACTGTTACTGTTAATTGGATTTCTTCTGTAAGAAAAAAAGGAAAAAATAAATAAAAATTTGCCCGGACTCAAAACTTAATGGTCTGTGTTGGAGTTTATTCTGCGGATATTCTAAAACAGTCTACAATGAACCAATGGCTATTTTGGTTGTTTGATGAGTCAGTTTGGCTAATATACTTTTGAGATTTAACAACATATACTTTGTACTAACTGCATGGGGATTATTATTACTTCTATGCCGCTTTATTTATGCCCTACATCACGTTGACTGGGCTCTCATTTGTCTTCGCATTCATAACCAACTCTGGCATGCTTCATTTGCAGGAATTGGGTGTGATGCAAAGGTTGCTCTGGACATTCATAATCTACGGGAGGAGAATCCAGAGAAGTTTTATAATCAGGTAATGCCAAACCTTAACTAAATCGGAATTCAAATCAATCTCCCTTACACTGTACTAGGCATTAGACTCTGGTGGATCGGTTCTTGAGTTTAGTAGTAATAGGGGAACTATGGAGCAGAGGCTAGTGCACTATTGGAGTCCGAGATCAAATGTGGTTATAACTTATAAATCAGAATGGAATTAAAGTTGATATCATACTTCAACCTGTGTGGATCACATTTTAAATCTGTCTGCTGCTTCTTGTTGCAATTGTTGTTTGTTTGTAGTTTTATTTGGATTTTACTTTGAGACTTCCTACTTAAGCTGTTGACATCAGTTATGTTGTTGCAATTGTTATATACCTGCAGTTCATGAATAAAGTCCTTTATGCAAGAGAAGGTGCTAAGGGTATAATGGATAGAACATTTGTGGATTTTCCTTGGCAAGTTCGAGTTGAAGTAGATGGTGTTGAGATAGAGGTCCCTGAGGTGAGTATGAAAAGATTTTAACCATAAGGACACAACACTTCGCTGATTCAGAAATCATCACCATATTGCTTGAGCTTTGGCTCTCTGGATATATAATGGTTGACTAATTTTGAGATTATCACTGCTGGACAATTTCTAATTTTTAGACATATTTTCAGGATGCCGAAGGTGTACTTGTTGCGAATATTGGAAGCTACATGGGCGGTGTAGATTTGTGGCAAAATGAAGATGAAACTTATGATAATTTTGATCCACAATCTATGCATGATAAAATACTTGAGGTTGTGAGCATTTCTGGAACATGGCACCTTGGGAAACTTCAGGTATTTGGGTATTTGTGGATGCTCTACCTCTTAATATGTGATACACATACTTACATATTGGAATGTTGTTTTTTGCTAGTTGATTTTTCCAGAATATTAGGATATGTTGTTTTAGCATAAATACTCGTTTGGCTGTTTTGATTATTTACTTTGGCTTGTGGTCCCTAAAGTTTGGTAATCTCAATTTATAATAGATCACTATAATTGGTAATGCGTGCTATGTCTCTGAACTGCTGTTCTGTTTGGGACAGGTTGGGCTTTCTCGTGCTCGAAGACTGGCACAGGGGCAGTCAATTAAGATACATCACTTTGCTGCATTGCCTGTTCAGGTTGATGGGGAGCCTTGGTTTCAGCAACCTTGTACATTGGCTATATCCCACCACGGCCAGGTCTCTCTCTCTCTCTCTCTCTCTCTCTCTCTCTCTCCCCAAAAGGGTGTTGATTAGTTTCATCAAATTTAGGCTTTACTTGCATATTTCCTATAGATTCTCTTCCAATGACAATCTAGTTTATAGCTAAATCTTTCTCTACTTATGTCATATTATCTGATGTGGTGTTCAGGCCTTCATGTTGAAGAGGGCTGCTGAGGAGCCACTTGGTCATGCAGCTGCCATTATCACTGATGTTCTTGAGAATGCCGAGACCAATCATGTAATAAGTGCTGTGCAGAAGCGAGCTCTTCTTCAAGAAATGGCGCTGAGGCTGACTTAGAAGTTTCCTCAAGCTGCTTAGATTAGTAATCAAAGTTTTGATTGCATCTTCCTTTTCTTTCTTTCGGAAATATTGACATGTTGTATACACCATATCACCACATGTATCTTTCTTTTTGTGGTTTTAATAGGATGCTTCTAGTTGGAGCATGGTTGTAAATGAACCTTGTTGAACATCAATGGAAAGGGAACTTCACAGAGTTTTGTTGATAACAGACTAAGACAAACTGCCATGTATTGTTTTTGCATTTTACAGTTTTGATTTATAAGGACATTTGGATTGAGGAAATCATATATTACAAGGCTTGAAATTGGGTATGAAATTACATGCTCGCCTCGGTTTTGATGGCAGACTAGAATACTACGCTTAATTATGCTATACATAGTTGATCAAACTCCAGGCAAGTTGGGGAGGGGTGAGGACCTGAAATCAGTCATTCCTTGGCTTGTTCTTGAGAAATCCTTGCTTCACTTTCCTCCATGCCCTTGTCACAAACCCCATCGAAGCTGCCCCAGGAGGCCTTGTACTCGGCTTTTTGTCGGCGGTGACAGCCGCACAAGACAGCTGCTGCTGGCACAGAATTCTCTTGGGTGTCTTCACACTTTGTTTGGAAATGCGACTCAAGCCTTGTGTACAAAAGGGTGAATTGAAGCAGTACATGTAATGAGGGGACGATGCTTTGGAAGCTTGAATGGCTTTGTTAAGTTGGTGAGTCACAGCTCGAAGCTCATATGAGTCATATAAGGTGCTACCGTTGTGCCTCGGGCTCAGCCTCCATATGGGGCTTAATGTGTGGGGAGGACGATCATGTGTTGCAGTGATCATTCTTTGTGGGTCTTTCTCAATTGGGATTTCCAGAAATGTTGCTAGGTCTATGTGTGTTGAAGCTTCTCCCATGTTCTTTTTTTTTTCTTTTTCTGGTTTTGTTTTGTTTTGAGAGAGAGAGAGAGAGAGAGAGAGAGAGAGAGAGAGAGAGAGAGTGGTCAAGGGTTGTTTATTAGGTTTAAGAAAGTGGTTATGGGTGGATGCGGATGGGTAGTTTACCTTGTAAGTGACGTTGGTTAAGTAAATGTTAATGTCAAAAGCTAGAGACTTGCATTGTTTTATACGTCCTCAATAGGGCATGTTCTCAGATGGAGATTAAAATCTCAATTCTCCCTCGTTGTCATCTTTACAAGTGATCAATGCAACTTTTTTTCCTTTTTGGAAAAAAAAGGGTTTTTGGCATTGTGGAGGTGGAAAGTGCTATTTCTCATTATATGTCTGCATGTGCTTGTTTGCTTTGTAATCTTGTAAATTGTTTGACATGTCTAAATTCCAAGCTAAACTTTAATTACCTGCAAATAAACAAAGCTCTTATGCAAGTATTGACCTTTGGGTTGGGAGACATGTTAGTGTCTCATGACGCGTAGTCGTGTCATAATCTTATAAAGCAAGTGAAGCTTAGATCTGCTTTCTTTCTTTAAAACTACTCTTAAGTAATTAAACTTCTTTTCGTAGTTACCTCTCAAATCTCCTCCATACATATCGTTACTAGAGAAAGAGAGAGTGGAGGGTCCTCTAAGTTCATTCATCTAAGATAGGATAGTCTAAGTTAGCGAATTACTTATTAATTAAATTTCAAAGATAAATATTATTAGATTAACAACTAGAGGCATCATCGGAGCGTGATGAAAAAAACATAAAATATTTATAAGTGACTCATAAAATCTTCCATTTTTATTTACAAAACGCATTAATACTTACCTTTCAAATTCTATTAAAACAAATGGAATGATTTCAAACCATGAAACCCATATATTATATATACTCACATCCTATGAAAGTGTTTTAAAATTGAAACCAGAAAACAAACTTACATTCATAAAAGTAAAACTCTTATGAAGGAAAAATATATTGTTGCCAATACTCACCAAAGGTCAAGGAAATCATTACGAAGTCAAAGTTTGCAACTACCCCATTTATGACATTCTGTTAGTCTAAACTTTACTGTGTGCACCCGATCTCATACAAAACTTTTATCATGATAATTCCACTAATTTATTATGTCACAAGCATAGCGTGTGAGATGAATTTATATACAAACAAATGTTGCGGTATGATGGTAATACTAACATTGTGTTACAAGTTCATTCAAATTATAACACGTATTTGTATCGTTTATGAACTTTATCATTAATTTAGAATTTAGAAATGAGATTGTATTTTCCACATTCATTTACATATTTTTTGTTAGACCACATTCATGTACTTAGTAAGTGAATGTATGCAAATCCTGTTAAGTAAGGTAACTTAATAAATATGCAATCCTGCTGCTCTGCCTCTGCTCCTCTGAGTCTGAATGCATTTGTAATTTATTTCACGCTTTGCCATCATCAACTTTGATTTTCTTTGTGCTGATTTGTGGGCATCTTCTCAGGTATCAACACGTTAATCTCATTTGTTTCTTTTTGTTTCTGAATCAAGGTCATCATTAACTGCCACTTTTCTTCAATTTTATATGTATAAATTGCAATCCCATGGCTTTCACTTTACTCAAAGATTCTCCAAACCCCACCAAGCACGTCCTTTCTGCACTTTGAAGCTTCCTTTTCACTAGCTATGGTATGGTAAAACTCAGTTACATGAACATTACATCACATGCCATGGAAAAGTACCAACTAAGACATGCTGTTTGTGTAGTGGCACATGAACCTAAAACGCGTTATGTCCAGCTTTTACTCATTGTGATCAGCCATTTGTTGTAATGTGATCTATGGGTTTGGTCAGACTCAGACCCTTGATATTGATATAAAACTTTGTTTTTATGCAAAACCGATTTTTCTTCTTCTGTTTTCTGTGTGTTTTAGATTTAGTGAGATGGGTAGTCTTGGAAATTTGACTTTGATAAGTGGTTTTCATTCTTTGGAAGAGAAAATAGTGGGTGGCAGAATTTCCCTTGTTTGTTACTGAAAGGCGTGTTTGGAAACGTGTTGAACGCTCCAGTCCAGCTTTCTTTTAATCTGTCTGACTTTGCTTTCGTGTGTGAAAGTACATAGATAGATGTAGATCTTACAAGTTACAAGTGGCTTTTGGGTAGTATTTAAAGGTCTTTGGTCTCTTACTTTCCTGTACTAGTTGTAGTTGTAGTTGTGGTCTCTCTCTCCTATTCTCTCTATAGTTCTGGTGGTCTCTCTCTCTCTCTCTCCCCCCTATTTCCATATTTGAAGTCTACAGAAAGCTTCTTCTTCTTGAGGTACTTCATTGTGAACTTTAAGGCCTACAGGGACCCTTTGTAAATTAGGTTCATATTTCATCATTTTCTTGCATATTTGGATGCTTAACTGATGTGACTTTTTTGAATTCTCTTGTGTGTTTATTTTCACTTGTAGAAGTACTCTGTTTTCATCTTTGTTATATTTTCACTTGTAATATAGAAACCTTTATGTTTTTGGTTTTGTTTGTGTGCGGAAGGACAATGCTAGATGTAGTCAAACTTATGCCAAATTAAAGGTCGATGTCTTTTCTCTTTTAGTTCGTTTGAAATGCAATTGTTTTTTCCTTAGATTGGAAAATTTGACTCCATAAGCTTTGACAGGTTCATGTCATTGTCATGTAGACCATTCCTGCATCTATGTTATAGCCAAATTAGGCAGCCTTTATTCTGATTGTGGGAAAGAGGCAACCTATGGAGTTGACTGTAATTAGAAACTAATGTGATGAATCAAATACTACTTGTTTTTTCTGTGTATAAAACAAGTTTTTGTAGCCCTATATTTTATCTTGACAGATTGCTTCTTTCAGGTTTTTATTAACAGAACAAAATGGTGAAGATCTGTTGCATTGGAGCCGGCTATGTTGGGGGGCCAACCATGGCAGTAATTGCCCTCAAGTGCCCCGCCATTGAAGTAGCTGTGGTGGATATCTCTGCGCCCCGGATCGCAGCCTGGAATAGTGACCAGCTCCCCATTTATGAGCCAGGTCTTGATGAGATTGTGAAGCAGTGCAGAGGAAAGAACCTCTTCTTCAGCACTGCTGTAGAAAAGCATGTCTCTGAGGCAGACATAATTTTCGTTTCGGTTAACACCCCAACGAAAACTCAGGGTCTTGGAGCTGGCAAAGCTGCAGACTTGACATATTGGGAAAGTGCAGCCCGGATGATTGCTGATGTTTCAACGTCCAACAAGATTGTTGTTGAGAAATCAACTGTTCCAGTGAAAACTGCTGAGGCAATTGAAAAGATTCTCACCCACAATAGCAAGGGGATCAAGTATCAGATCCTTTCAAACCCAGAGTTTCTTGCTGAGGGTACAGCAATTGAGGACCTTTTTAGCCCCGACCGCGTTCTCATTGGAGGAAGAGAAACCCCTGATGGCCAGAAAGCAACCCAAGCATTGAAAGAAGTATATGCGCATTGGGTACCAGAAGACAGAATCATAACAACCAATCTTTGGTCAGCAGAACTCTCAAAGCTAGCTGCCAATGCCTTCCTGGCCCAGAGGATCTCATCTGTCAATGCCATGTCAGCTCTGTGTGAGGCTACTGGAGCAAATATCTCAGAAGTTGCCCATGCTGTTGGCAAGGACACCAGAATCGGACCCAAGTTCCTGAATGCTAGTGTTGGATTTGGAGGGTCTTGCTTTCAAAAGGACATACTCAACTTGGTCTATATCTGTGAGTGCAATGGCCTAACTGAAGTTGCAAACTACTGGAAACAAGTCATTAAGGTGAATGACTACCAAAAGAACCGATTTGTGAACAGGGTAGTTTCTTCAATGTTCAATACAGTTTCTGGTAAAAAGATTGCCATTCTTGGGTTTGCCTTCAAGAAAGATACCGGCGACACGAGGGAAACTCCTGCCATTGATGTTTGCAGGGGGCTGTTGGGGGACAAGGCACAGTTGAGCATATATGATCTGCAGGTCACAGAGGACCAGATCAGGAGGGATCTCTCAATGAAGAAATTTGATTGGGACCATCCAATTCATCTCCAGCCAATGAACCTGGCTGCGGTCAAGGAAGTCAGTGTTGTTTGGGATGCTTATGAGGCAACCAAGGGTGCTCATGGGATCTGCATTCTTACTGAGTGGGATGAATTCAAGACACTTGATTACAAGAAGATTTTTGACAATATGCAGAAACCTGCATTTTTATTTGATGGAAGGAATGTTGTTGATGTTGAGAAGCTGAGAGAGATTGGATTCATTGTTTACTCAATTGGGAAGCCGTTGGATGCTTGGCTCAAGGACATGCCTGCTATGGCATAAGATGGAATTTTTTTTCTGTGTCACAGCTGCAGAAGTAATTCTTTGAAATTTTAATTTTCACCTCATGTTTTAACTTTACTTTTCACATGTATTACTAGTTGCTGTTATCTCACAGACACTTCTCAGAGGGAAGTTCTTACTTTTTCTTTATATTTTTATATCTTGGGGCATTATAAAATAAAATAAAATTCATTGATCTGATCTGAGTAATGAATTAAGCAAAGTCACCGTTTCCTTTTCCAATAATCTGGAGAGTAGCATTTAACTTTTAAGACCAGGCAAATGTAAAGCCTAAAAATTCAGAGATGCCACTTCAACAACAAAACTCTTTCAAAGCTAGATATACCTTGATTTATTTAAAGGCCTCTGCTTCCCAATTCACTTTGTAACAGAATTTTATGTTTTGAGTTATTGCCAGGCTTAGGCATTTGCATGGGGCGGGTAGGCTGCATTAAAATGAAAGTCAAAAGATCTGATTGTTTCAGAAATTGAATAATGTGATGCTCTCATTCAATACACATGATCTTGCTGATGCAACCCAAGAAGAAGAAAGAAGAAATCAGAAAGGCTTCAATTTTTGTAACAATTAAAAATGATTTTGTTTAGTCTTCTATCAACTAAGAGAAATAATATTTGATTAAGAGGTGCAACATAGTTGATTCAATGCTAACTATCTTATCAGAGGTGCTCAATGTATGCTAGTTATTCAACATGACTATTATAGTAGAATTTCGTCTCCTTTTGCTCTACCATCCCCAACCAACAAACCACCAGTCAAAGTGATATCTACAATTATCTTCAAGTTCTCAATCCTGTTGTGCGCACCCTTCTCCACGAGGCATTTTCTTTGACATCGCTGCCATTGATAAAAATATTTCAGCAATTCATAGAATCAAATGATATAAGAAACTCCTTTAAATAGAGATACCAAGCAGTTATGTGATAGACTAATATACAGGCAGTCATTTAAAATAAACACTGTTTAAATAGAGATATCAAGCCCATATTCCACTTCCACTCCCCAAAAATACGTTTCAATAACACATCTATAACACTTCGGACTGATGACCATTGATGTAAGCCACTTTATACAGGATCATCAAAATTAGGGGGTTCCAAGATAATGTAAGCCACTTTATTTTTGTACCCCTCCTCTGTGCTCTGAAAATGCGGGTAATCTGGAGCACTAAACAAAGTGATGAGCTTTCTTGACTCCACAATGTGATCGATGGTGTACCCTTCATCAATTTCCATTCGCCTAACTCCGACGGGCACACTAGAGTGCAACTAGGCATGCCTTTGAAAACACTGGTTTACATAAGGTTTTTTGGTTCCTGAATTTCATGTTGATGGGGGGTTTTCTGTTTTTGGACATAAATTAAGCAAGTTGAGCTAGGGTTTTGCTGTGTTGTTGCTGTTGGTGTTGATATTGAGGTATAATTAAACTTTAATTATGTAATTAAATGTATATGTTGATTTTCTGTTAGGATTGATTGAGACTGCTAATGTTTAGCTGTTTTGTGTGTGTTGGAATTGTTTACATGGTTTTCAGCTAGGATTGAGTTTAAATGCATGTATTTTTGTGTAACATCCCGACCCAAAAATATCAATAATTTTGAATTCAATTAAATTTTAGTGTGGAATTACAATTTTGTCCTTGAGGTAGGGGTAATTTATTCACTTTAGATTCGGAAGGATTTTGGGGGCAGTGACTGGTACTTTTACATAGATCGTACTGAGATGAGTCCGTAGACACGTAGTGGGCTCATTTCGAAGTTGTAACGAAGAAGTTACGATCAAAACAAGATCAATGGCATAACCGTAATTATTTAGAAGTTGGGTTTAATAAATCTGAATTTTTTTTTTTTTTGTTTTTCTCTCTCTCTCTCTCTCTCTCTCTCCCCGCAAGCAGCACGCTTCCCCCTTCGGTTTTCTTCCTAGCCGTGGCTTCCAAGAGCCACCGTTGCCACCACGGACCACCACCAGCCACGAGACTGGTACCGTTAGAACCACCTCACTTCCATCTTCCTTTCCCAACCGATCCCAGCCCCGATCCACCGCTGCCGTCGCCGAAAACAGCCACGAAACAGGCGGTTTTGGGCAAATTTTTCGTAAACATTCGGCTGCTCGTTCTCCCACTTCCGGCCACCATTTCCGACGATCCAGGTATGGATTTGGAACCTCTCGAGCTGTTCTTTCTGCCAGTTGTGTTAGTTTTGAGAAATTTCTGCGTTTTGGAAGTCGTTTAAGCGATGGAAGTTTGGACGGTTTTCGGCCTCCGATTCCGGCCACTTCCGTCGACTTTTTGGGGTAGGTCCAAGAATAAAAGTTGCTCCACTGCATGTGATTTACCTAACCTGGAAGTCTTGGCCGGCCGTTTGGAGTTTTTCCGGCCGCCGGAAATTACTTTGGACACCCACGCTCTGCCGGCGCGTGGGAACAGTGTCGGCCTGTCATTGTGTCCTAAAATGATCCTTGTGTTGTCCTGAGTATAACGGTATTCTCGGATTTCAATTTAGTTGTCGTTTGATCGTCGATCGGATATCGCATATTAGGCTTTATTCGGGTTCGATATGGTAGGACCGTTGGATCAACTCCATTCCTTTATATGTTGATCTAGGCACTCCTAGGATCGTGTAGGATTTCGCGGATTGTGAATCGGAGTCTCGGATGTTCCGATTTAATAACTTAAAGTTTGTATTTTACTATAACCGTTCGATCGTGCGATCGCGAGTGATCCGACCGCTCGATTGAGACCAAACTCTCGGGACGTGTTTAGGAAACTATGTTGGTCCTTTAGGAACTTTCAGATTATAAATAGGAGGTTGTGGGAACCTTCATAACGACCCACCGCATTCCCTGCATGACGTGCCTGTGCAGACCCTTCATGACGACCCACCGCATTCCTCGCATGACATGCATGTGCATGCCCTTCATGACGATACACTACAATTCCCGGATGATGTGCATGTGCATGCCCTTCATGACGACCCAATGCTGTCCTTGCATGACGAGTGATTGCAGACCCCGCCTCTACAGCTTGTATTTTTAGTCATAGACCCAGCGACAGAGCCCTCCACCTTGCCTAGGTGAAATTCTATTCTTTTGGCAGGCAATAGTTGTCCTTGAAATAGTTAAAAGGCATAACTGCACAATCAGTGGTGCTTAATTGTTTTGACATGTATCTCAGAGACGATATAAAGGATAAGCAATACTTATTTGATGGGGTGAAGCTCACTGAATAGAAGATCGCGAACTAAGGTAATGGAAATGCAGTTACCTTGCTATGATCAGTCGGTGGTTATTGCTTAGTGTTTTATTACTCCAATAAACCAAGTTTGAAAAAAGAAAAACTAATTTTAGTTATCTTGGCAGCAGATAAATCTATTACAGAATCTAATAATTTTCCCTATTTGTGAATCTTGTGGTACAATTACAAGAAACAAATATACGAGCCGGTGAACGACAGGTCAGATGAGGTTGAGGATACCAATTTTGAAGCGGCAACACAACCAATCTTCAATTCATTGCCTTCCATAACTTCTTACTTAGAATCTGAACACAACCCGTAATCACAGTCACCTCAACTTCGAACCCCAATTGATTGGCCTCTTGATGGCAAGCTCACCCTCAACTGGGTCCAAAACCTCATGTTTGTCTTCGACTGGGCATCTAGAAATCTTGAGTCGACCCAATTGCCAAACGTGTTTCCTGTTGAGGTTTTTGATAGCCTGGCCCTATTTAACTCCAAGATCCTCCACAAAGAGGCCAATTGCGTCACCATTAACAACTTAGCCCCTGAATACACGGTCGTTGTCGTCGGAGACCTTCACGGGCAGTTGCATGACCTTTTTTTCCTTCTCCGTGATGTTGGCTTTCCCTCAGAAAATCGATTCTTCGTCTTCAATGGCGATTATGTTGACAGAGGTGCTTGGGGTCTTGAAAGTTTCCTAATTTTGTTAGCTTGGAAAGTGCTCATGCCAAAGAGGGTGTATCTATTGCGAGGAAACCATGAATCAAAGTATTGCACTTATGTTTATGGTTTTGAGAAGGAGGTGCTGATAAAGTACGATGATAGAGGCAAACACGTGTATTGTAAATGTCTTGGGTGCTTTGAAGGTCTTCCCTTAGCTTCCCTCGTTGGTAAACAAGTGTACACTGCACATGGAGGTCTTTTCCGCCACATGCCTGCTATCTCCAAGAAATCAAAGGGAAAGAAGAGTCGGAGAGCTTTCAATCCTGAACCTAGTTCGTTATCTCTAGGCTCTATTAAAGAACGGAATAAGGCTCAAAGATAAGTTCTTGATCCTCCATGGGAAGGTCCCAATGTGATTCCTGGTGATGTGCTGTGGTCGGATCCCTCAATATCTCCCGGCCTGTCTCAAAATATAGAGAGAGAGACATTGGGCTACTTTGGGGTCGTGATTGCACCGAGGATTTTCTCAAGAATTGTCAACTCAAATTGATTATTAGATCACACGAATGTCTTGATGCACGAGAAAAAGGCCAGGTCTTAGTGGAATGGATGAAGGGTACACCATCGATCATAGTGTGGAGTCAGGAAAGCTCATCACTTTGTTTAGTGCTCCAGATTACCCACAATTTCAGAGCACAGAGGAGAGGTACAAAAATAATGGGGCTAACATTATCTTGGAACCCCCTAATTTTGATGATCCATGTATTTCATAGTTTCGAAGCAATTACTCCAAGGCCAAAGGCGGATCCTTTTTACAATTTTGAAGAAATGATTTATTCTGATGAAGAGTTGGACTTGGCATCAATGGTATAATCATAATCTTTAATCAACTCTAGCCTTTTTCTTTGCCTCGGATTCAGTTCCTTCTGAGTGAACAGATACTTCAAACTCTTATGGTTTATGAAAATCTGTCACGTTTCCTTGTAGAGATAGTGCCGCCAAATCTTTAAAGCAAAAACCACTGCAGCAAATTTCAAATTATGGGTAGGATAATTCAACTCATGCTTCTTGAGCTGTCTAAAAGCAAAAGCGATTACCCTGCCATGCTGCATCCCCACACAGCTCAAGAAGTATGAATTGAATTATCCTACACATGATTTGGAATTTGCTACAGTGGTTTTTGCTTTAAAGATTTGGCGGCACTATCTCTATAGGGAAACGTGACAGATTTTCATAAACCATAAGAGTTTGAAGTATCTGTTCACCCAGAAGGAACTGAATCTGAGGCAAAGAAAAAGGCTAGAGTTGATTAAAGATTATGATTGTACCATTGATGCCAAGTCCAACTCTTCATCAGAATAAATCATTTCTTCAAAATTGTAAAAAGGATCCGCCTTTGGCCTTGGAGTAATTGCTTCGAAACTATGAAATACATGGATCATCAAAATTAGGGGGTTCCAAGATAATGTTAGCCCCATTATTTTTGTACCTCTCCTCTGTGCTCTGAAATTGTGGGTAATCTGGAGCACTAAACAAAGTGATGAGCTTTCCTGACTCCACACTATGATCGATGGTGTACCCTTCATCCATTCCACTAAGACCTGGCCTTTTTCTCGTGCATCAAGACATTCGTGTGATCTAATAATCAATTTGAGTTGACAATTCTTGAGAAAATCCTCGGTGCAATCACGACCCCAAAGTAGCCCAATGTCTCTCTCTCTATATTTTGAGACAGGCCGGGAGATATTGAGGGATCCGACCACAGCACATCACCAGGAATCACATTGGGACCTTCCTATGGAGGATCAAGAACTTATCTTTGAGCCTTATTCCGTTCTTTAATAGAGCCTAGAGATAACGAACTAGGTTCAGGATTGAAAGCTCTCCGACTCTTCTTTCCCTTTGATTTCTTGGAGATAGCAGGCATGTGGCGGAAAAGACCTCCATGTGCAGTGTACACTTGTTTACCAACGAGGGAAGCTAAGGGAAGACCTTCAAAGCACCCAAGACATTTACAATACACGTGTTTGCCTCTATCATCGTACTTTGTTAGCACTTCCTTTCTCAAAACCATAAACATAAGTGCAATACTTTGATTCGTGGTTTCCTCGCAATAGATACACCCTCTTTGGCATGAGCACTTTCCAAGCTAACAAAATTAAGAAACTTTCAAGACCCCGAGCACCTCTGTCAACATAATCGCCATAGAAGACGAAGAATCGATTTTCTGAGGGAAAGCCAACATCACGGAGAAGGAAAAAAAGTCATGCAATTGCCCATGAAGGTCTCCGACGACAATGACCGTGGATTCAGGGGCTAAGTTGTCAATAGTGACGTAATTGGCCTCTTTGTAGAGGATCTGGGAGGTAAAGAGGGCCAGGCTATCAAAAACCTCAACAGGAAACACGTTTGGCAATTGGGTCGGCTCAAGCTTTCTAGATGCCTAGTTGAAGACGGACATGAGGTTTTGGACCAAGTTGAGGGTGAGCTTGCCATCAAGAGGCCAACCCATTGGGGTTTGAAGTTGAGGCGAGTGTGATGACGGGTTGTCTTTAGATTCTAGGTTGGAAGCTATGGAAGGCGATGAATTGAAGGCTGGTTGTGTTGCCGCTTCAAAATTGGTATCCTCAACCTCATCTGACCTGTTGTTCACCAACTCGTATATTTGTTTCTTGTAACTGTAGCACAAGATTCACAAATAGGGAAAATTATTAGATTCTGTAATAGATTTATCTGCTGCCAAGATAACTAAAATTAGTTTTTCTTTTTTAAAACTTGGTTTATTAGAGTAATAAAACACTAAGCAATAACCACCGACTGATCATAGCAAGG
This sequence comes from Prunus dulcis, assembly GCF_902201215.1. Classification (NCBI taxonomy): domain Eukaryota; kingdom Viridiplantae; phylum Streptophyta; class Magnoliopsida; order Rosales; family Rosaceae; genus Prunus; species Prunus dulcis. The sequence goes on along the minus strand of NC_047654.1, from coordinate 16,020,955 downwards.
TAACTGCATTTCCATTACCTTAGTTCGCGATCTTCTGCTTCAGTGAGCATCACGCCATCAAATAAGTATTGCTCATCTTCTATATCGTCTCTGAGATACATGTCAAAACAATTAAGCACCACTGATTGTTCAGTTATGCCTTTTAACTATTTCAAAAATAACTATAGCGCCTCATACTTGGGTTTTAGAATCGGTATCTCGTGGAAAGAACTTGAATTGCTGTGTATGCTTAAAGTCCATGAGCCCTTCTCAAACTCTTGGACCGATGACAGCTTCAGACAGTTTTAGTCACCGTTGCAGTATTTGTGGTGCAGCGTCTCACCTAAGCTGCTCTTCTAGTGCGCACAAGGATTGCAAGTGTGTATCCATGATGGGGTATGAGCATGTGATGCACCAATGGGCTGTCCGTTGGAATGAGGTAACAGATCAACCCGATGAAACTTCTTTCTGCAGCTTTTGTGAAGAGCCATGTAGTGGGTCTTTTCTTGGTGGATCCCCAATATGGTGCTGCTTGTGGTGTCAAAGACTGGTACATGTTGATTGCCACAGTAGCTTGTCCAATGAAACAGGTGATATTTGTGATTTAGGTCCATTCAGAAGGTTGATTCTATCCCCTCTTCATGTAAAGGAATTGAACCAGACTTCCCCTGGTGGATTTTTGAGCTCCCTTACTCAGGGGGCCAATGAGATAGCCTCTTCAGTACGTGCAACTATTAGGAGTCAGAGCAAGAAGTCCAAGCATGGAAATGAAACCTCTGTTGATACAGGAAATAGTGGTAGTACTGGGGATATGTCCACAGAAAGCACAGCTGATACTCATCAAGCTGTTAATGGTTCTCATGAAATTGAGGAAAACCGTAATGGTAATTTGAATGTGGATTTGCAGCACCAAGATGGTGATGTAGATAGGAAATTGGATTCTAAGCCTAGTTTCAAAAGGAGCTCGTCAAGCAATAAGAAGGATGAGTCTCAGGTTTTAGGGATGAAACAAAAATACGAGTTGATTGATTTGTCACCAGATGCAAGACCCTTGTTAGTTTTTATCAACAAGAAGAGTGGGGCTCAGCGTGGGAATTCACTGAGGCAACGATTGAATATTCTTCTCAATCCTGTTCAGGTTTGATTTCTCTACCATCTTGATTAATTGGAAAAATATATTTGCCTTCATTTGTTTAGCCCGGTGAGGTCTTTAAGTAAGGTTTAAGGTTTAAATTTCTGTAATGTGTAAAAAAGATTTCCCTTCTTTTCTTTTCAAATGAGCCAAGTAAGGTTATTACTAAGGCTTAAGGTTTAAATCTCCATTTTTGAAAAATTAAGATTTACTAGTTTAGCCCCTTAGCGAAACAGGAAGTCCTAACAGTAAATTCTAATTTTTGATGGTTATCTACATCACATGCTGGGCTCTCTCCTCAGTTCATTTCTATGGAGTTTGGTTAATATTTCTGATATATCATATATTGTTGCTTAATTGTTGCATGTGCTCGTGTTTCATGTAGGTTTTTGAGCTGAGCTCAACACAAGGACCGGAGGCGGGTCTTTATTTATTCAGAAAGGTGCCGCACTTCAGAGTTCTTGTTTGTGGGGGAGATGGTACTGTTGGTTGGGTTCTGAATGCCATCGAAAAGCAAAACTTTGTGTCTCCTCCTCCAGTTGCTATTCTACCTGCCGGAACAGGGAATGATCTGGCTAGAGTTTTGTCATGGGGAGGTGGTTTGGGCTCAGTGGAGAGACAAGGAGGCCTTTGCACAGTTTTGCACCACATAGAGCATGCTGCAGTAACCATTCTTGATCGTTGGAAGGTAGCAATTGTAAATCAACAGGGGAAGCAGCTCCAATCGCCAAAGTTTATGAACAACTATCTCGGTAAGTAATCATATTACCTTGTGATCATCTGGTTTATAAATGGGATAACTCAGAGTAGTTAGTTGGAGTGCTGGATTTTGGTTGGATTTTTCTGGTTCTCAGGTTCTTAGTATGTCTATAGTTATTGACTTGAGTTATGGCTCCAACAAAGATCTGAAATCAGCTCACATTAGTTTTCTGCCCCTAGTCTTACTTGGTTGTACTGGGTCAGTTATCAAGTGGTTTGTTGTTTATTATGAAAAATATTGCCAATTGGTTTGGCTTTACATCTTTACTGTCTTCTGATTTTTCAGTCTGTATAAATAACATACTGTTACTGTTAATTGGATTTCTTCTGTAAGAAAAAAAGGAAAAAATAAATAAAAATTTGCCCGGACTCAAAACTTAATGGTCTGTGTTGGAGTTTATTCTGCGGATATTCTAAAACAGTCTACAATGAACCAATGGCTATTTTGGTTGTTTGATGAGTCAGTTTGGCTAATATACTTTTGAGATTTAACAACATATACTTTGTACTAACTGCATGGGGATTATTATTACTTCTATGCCGCTTTATTTATGCCCTACATCACGTTGACTGGGCTCTCATTTGTCTTCGCATTCATAACCAACTCTGGCATGCTTCATTTGCAGGAATTGGGTGTGATGCAAAGGTTGCTCTGGACATTCATAATCTACGGGAGGAGAATCCAGAGAAGTTTTATAATCAGGTAATGCCAAACCTTAACTAAATCGGAATTCAAATCAATCTCCCTTACACTGTACTAGGCATTAGACTCTGGTGGATCGGTTCTTGAGTTTAGTAGTAATAGGGGAACTATGGAGCAGAGGCTAGTGCACTATTGGAGTCCGAGATCAAATGTGGTTATAACTTATAAATCAGAATGGAATTAAAGTTGATATCATACTTCAACCTGTGTGGATCACATTTTAAATCTGTCTGCTGCTTCATGTTGCAATTGTTGTTTGTTTGTAGTTTTATTTGGATTTTACTTTGAGACTTCCTACTTAAGCTGTTGACATCAGTTATGTTGTTGCAATTGTTATATACCTGCAGTTCATGAATAAAGTCCTTTATGCAAGAGAAGGTGCTAAGGGTATAATGGATAGAACATTTGTGGATTTTCCTTGGCAAGTTCGAGTTGAAGTAGATGGTGTTGAGATAGAGGTCCCTGAGGTGAGTATGAAAAGATTTTAACCATAAGGACACAACACTTCGCTGATTCAGAAATCATCACCATATTGCTTGAGCTTTGGCTCTCTGGATATATAATGGTTGACTAATTTTGAGATTATCACTGCTGGACAATTTCTAATTTTTAGACATATTTTCAGGATGCCGAAGGTGTACTTGTTGCGAATATTGGAAGCTACATGGGCGGTGTAGATTTGTGGCAAAATGAAGATGAAACTTATGATAATTTTGATCCACAATCTATGCATGATAAAATACTTGAGGTTGTGAGCATTTCTGGAACATGGCACCTTGGGAAACTTCAGGTATTTGGGTATTTGTGGATGCTCTACCTCTTAATATGTGATACACATACTTACATATTGGAATGTTGTTTTTTGCTAGTTGATTTTTCCAGAATATTAGGATATGTTGTTTTAGCATAAATACTCGTTTGGCTGTTTTGATTATTTACTTTGGCTTGTGGTCCCTAAAGTTTGGTAATCTCAATTTATAATAGATCACTATAATTGGTAATGCGTGCTATGTCTCTGAACTGCTGTTCTGTTTGGGACAGGTTGGGCTTTCTCGTGCTCGAAGACTGGCACAGGGGCAGTCAATTAAGATACATCACTTTGCTGCATTGCCTGTTCAGGTTGATGGGGAGCCTTGGTTTCAGCAACCTTGTACATTGGCTATATCCCACCACGGCCAGGTCTCTCTCTCTCTCTCTCTCTCTCTCTCTCTCTCTCCCCAAAAGGGTGTTGATTAGTTTCATCAAATTTAGGCTTTACTTGCATATTTCCTATAGATTCTCTTCCAATGACAATCTAGTTTATAGCTAAATCTTTCTCTACTTATGTCATATTATCTGATGTGGTGTTCAGGCCTTCATGTTGAAGAGGGCTGCTGAGGAGCCACTTGGTCATGCAGCTGCCATTATCACTGATGTTCTTGAGAATGCCGAGACCAATCATGTAATAAGTGCTGTGCAGAAGCGAGCTCTTCTTCAAGAAATGGCGCTGAGGCTGACTTAGAAGTTTCCTCAAGCTGCTTAGATTAGTAATCAAAGTTTTGATTGCATCTTCCTTTTCTTTCTTTCGGAAATATTGACATGTTGTATACACCATATCACCACATGTATCTTTCTTTTTGTGGTTTTAATAGGATGCTTCTAGTTGGAGCATGGTTGTAAATGAACCTTGTTGAACATCAATGGAAAGGGAACTTCACAGAGTTTTGTTGATAACAGACTAAGACAAACTGCCATGTATTGTTTTTGCATTTTACAGTTTTGATTTATAAGGACATTTGGATTGAGGAAATCATATATTACAAGGCTTGAAATTGGGTATGAAATTACATGCTCGCCTCGGTTTTGATGGCAGACTAGAATACTACGCTTAATTATGCTATACATAGTTGATCAAACTCCAGGCAAGTTGGGGAGGGGTGAGGACCTGAAATCAGTCATTCCTTGGCTTGTTCTTGAGAAATCCTTGCTTCACTTTCCTCCATGCCCTTGTCACAAACCCCATCGAAGCTGCCCCAATAGGCCTTGTACTCGGCTTTTTGTCGGCGGTGACAGCCGCACAAGACAGCTGCTGCTGGCACAGAATTACCTTGGGTGTCTTCACACTTTGTTTGGAAATGCGACTCAAGCCTTGTGTACAAAAGGGTGAATTGAAGCAGTACATGTAATGAGGGGACGATGCTTTGGAAGCTTGAATGGCTTTGTTAAGTTGGTGAGTCACAGCTCGAAGCTCGTACGAGTCATATAAGGTGCTACCGTTGTGCCTCGGGCTCAGCCTCCATATGGGGCTTAATGTGTGGGGAGGACGATCATGTGTTGCAGTGATCATTCTTTGTGGGTTTTTCTCAATTGGGATTTCCAGAAATGTTGCTAGGTCTATGTGTGTTGAAGCTTCTCCCATGTTCTTTTTTTTTTCTTTTCTGGTTTTGTTTTGAGAGAGAGAGAGAGAGAGAGAGAGAGAGAGAGAGAGAGAGTGGTCAAGGGTTGTTTATTAGGTTTAAGAAAGTGGTTATGGGTGGATGCGGATGGGTAGTTTACCTTGTAAGTGACGTTGGTTAAGTAAATGTTAATGTCAAAAGCTGGAGACTTGCATTGTTTTATACGTCCTCAATAGGGCATGTTCTCGGATGGAGATTAAAATCTCAATTCTCCCTCGTTGTCATCTTTACAAGTGATCAATGCAACTTTTTTTTCTTTTTGGAAAAAAAAGGGTTTTTGGCATTGTGGAGGTGGAAAGTGCTATTTCTCATTATATGTCTGCATGTGCTTGTTTGCTTTGTAATCTTGTAAATTGTTTGACATGTCTAAATTCCAAACTAAACTCTAATTACCTGCAAATAAACAAAGCTCTTATGCAAGTATTGACCTTTGGGTTGGGAGACATGTTAGTGTCTCATGACGCGTAGTCGTGCCATAATTTTATAAAGCAAGTGGGCTTACAGCTTAGATCTGCTTTCTTTCTTTAAAACTACTCTTAAGTAATTAAACTTCTTTTCGTAGTTACCTCTCAAATCTCCTCCATACATATCGTTACTTGAGAAAGAGAGAGTGGAGGGTCCTCTAAGTTCATTCATCTAAGATAGGATAGTCTAAGTTAGCGAATTACTTATTAATTAAACTTCAAAGATAAATATTATTAGATTAACAACTAGAGGCACATCGGAGCGTGATGAAAAAAACATAAAATATTTATAAGTGACTCATAAAATCTTCCATTTTTATTTACAAAACGCATTAATACTTACCTTTCAAATTCTATTAAAACAAATGGAATGATCTCAAACCATGAAACCCATATATTATATATACTCACATCCTATGAAAGTGTTTTAAAATTGAAGCCAGAAAACAAACTTACATTCATAAAAGTAAAACTCTTATGAAGGAAAAAATATATTGTTGCCAATACTCACCAAAGGTCAAGGAAATCATTACAAAGTCAAAGTTTGCAACTACCCCATTTATGACATTCTGTTAGAGCAACTCCACCCCTTAGGCCAAGTCCAGCGCTAGAGGCTGGCCCAGGCAAAAGGCAAGAAGAAGCCTGAGTCCAGCTCCAGCGCAACAAATCCAGCCCGGGCAAGCTGCGGGTCCCACGAGCCCGGGCAGGCCCAAGGGCGAAATCAGACTGGGCTCGAGCCCGAGTTTCGCTGACGTCATCGCTGACGTCAGCGCACAAAAATCAAATTTTTTTTACTGTTGGCGCGTGTAATACACGCGCCAACGGTAAAAAAAATTTGACTGAAATGCGCTGACGTCAGCTCCAACGGCTACTGCCACGTGTCGGCACCGGGTGGCTCCGATTGGATTTTTTTTTTCAGAAATCCTACGGTTCTCATTTTTTTGGCCAAAAAAATTTAAAAAAAATCCTAAAAAATTCGAAAAAAATTCTGAAATTTTTTTTAAAAAAATACCAAAAATGTATGTATTTTTTCCCTATAAATACCTAACCATTTTATCTACTTTCAACACCAAATCTTCATACAATTTCTTCTCCATACAATATTTTCTACTCTCCACTCACATAATTCATTTTCCACACCAAATCTCCATACAAACTCATCTCCTTCCAATATTTTTTACTCTCTACTCATATTTTCCACTTTCCACACCAATTCCATATAAACTCTTCTCCTTCCAATATTTTTTACTATCCACTCACATTTTTGTACTACTTTCCATTTGTAGAAAATAAACAAATGGCATCTTCTGTTGAAATCGGAGGCTCGTGGTCAACCCAGGAAGATATTGCATTGTGCGAGTCTTGGGTGAACGTTAGTCATGACCCTATCACGGGCAATGAGATGAAGTTCCATCATATGTGGAGCAAAATTCATGGAGAATTTTGTCAAAGATCGGGTTCCATTCGGACCGAAATGGCTTTGTCTAGTAGATGGAAAATTCTAAACAAAGAGTTAGGGAAATGGAGAAATGCATTGACAAAAGCAAAGGAGAACATTCGGAGCGGTGCGAATCTTTCCGATGAGGTAAAATATTTTTAATTGCCATTTTAATCAATTTAATGTAACTTTTTTTTTTATTGCATATTCTATTTATTTTTTGTTGCACAATGTTTATTTTATTTTTGCATTTCCTAATTGGCTTTATTTATTTACATAATCAATTTTATTCTTGCATTTCAAAATAGTTTATAATTTCATGCATAATCTTTATTTTTGTTTTTGCATTTTCAATTTGTCTATATTTATTTACATAATCAATTTTATTCTTGCATTTCACAATAGTTTATAATTTCTTGCATTGTATATTTTTTTTAATGCACTTCCAATTATTTATTTTGAATAGATCATACAAGCACAAATGTGGTTCGGTGCCACGGGGCAAGGGAAAAAAAGTTTTGTGCATTTCCAATGTTGGGAAATTGTCAAAGATTGTTCCAGATTCAAAATTATTCCTACCGCACCCCCGGTTGTGTTGCATGAGACGCCGCCCCACGAATCGCCATCAACCGATTCGCCATTAGACTCCCCAATGGAAACGGAGTCACCACTCCCACGTCCGCCGAGACCTATTGGGAGAAAGGCGGCAAAGGCCAAGAGAGGGGCCACTTCAAACATTGATTGTGTTCAAATATTCGAGCAAATAGCTAAGAACAACTCTCTAAGATTGGAGAGAGACTTGAGGAGAGATGAAGCGGACAAGGCACTATTGGAAGCCTTTGCAATTGAAAAGCAACATGCAAAAGAAAAAGACGACGATGAAAAAGAGATGAAAATCATGGCCATGGATACGAGCCATATGTCTCCTGAAACAAAGGCCTATTGGAAGCATAAACGAAGGGATGTGATGAGAAGAAAACTTTTCCATGACGACGGTCCTAGCAATACGGATTGGCTAAATGATGAAAACCATTAGATTGTATTGTTGTATTTTTTAATAATTGTTGTATTTTTTTTTTTAAATTGTTGTATTATCCTTTAATTTGTTGTATTGTTTCTTTTTTATTCAATCAAAAAAGCATTCTATAATTGGACTACTTATTAAAAACATTTGAGCATTCCTCACAAAGATTAATTAAAAACAAACCTTCATTTATTGCAAACAACACACAAAACAAACCATACATAAAAGCATAATAATAAAAAAGACCTCGCAATAATTCCACAAAACACAACACACAAAAACAAAGCATAATTAAAAACAAAGCATAATTCCAAACAAAGCACGAATCTAGCCTTCATCCATTGTGATTGCCTTTCATCTGCCACAAGTGCTCGATCAAGTCAACTTGACGTCTTTCGTGAACATATGAAGATTGCATTTCTTGATAACGATCAATCATGGGGTTGTTGAATCGACCATCGTGAAGTAACGGTTCGGGCTCCAATGGTAGTCCATTTGGTCCCATCGGCCTTTCATATATTCTTGTCAACGCCGTGTTCATAGGATCGGGTTCAAACACCTCTGGAGCATCGTAGTCATACTCATCCTCCACAATCATGTTGTGGAGGATGATGCAAGTCATCATAATACTCCTCAACCCCTCCTCGTCTAGCATCCGAGCAGCACCCCTGATAATTGCCCAACGAGCTTGCAAGATACCGAAACACCTTTCCACGTCTTTCCTGTAACCTTCTTGAAATGAAGCAAAGCTTCTTTCCTTCTCGGATTGGGGATTCGAAATTGTTTTCACGAATGTCGTCCACCTAGGATAAATTCCGTCGGCAAGGTAGTATGCACCAGAGTATACGGTATTGTTGATTTGGAATGTGACCTGAGGGGAATGACCTCGCAATACCTCGTCGAACACCGGGGATTGACCAAGGACATTGAGGTCATTCTGAGATCCGGCAACCCCAAAAAAGGCATGCCAAACCCAAGTGTCGAATGAAGCTACGGCCTCCAAAATGATACTTTTTTGGCCCTTCCGATTCCCATAGTCTCCTTGCCACGCAGTAGGACAATTCTTCCATTGCCAATGCATGCAATCGATGCTTCCGATCATTCCTGGGAAACCTCGAGCCTCGCCTTTTTGTAGAAGCCTTTGCAGGTCCCTCGGAGTGGGTTTGTGAAGGTACTCCCTCGTGTACAAATTTTCCACTGCATCACAGAATCTCACCAAGCACTCTAGGATAGTAGATTTTCCCATCCTTGCAATCTCATCCACCTGCTCTGCAGATGCCCCATAAGCAAGCATCCGCAAAGCAGCTGTAAGTTTTTGCTTCGGGATAAGACCCAAAACTCCAACAGCATCATGCTTTTGAATGAAGTATGTGTCGTAATTACAAATATCATGCATGATTTTTTGGAACAAATGTGGCTGCATTCTATATCTCTCTCAAAACTTATGAGCAGGATATAACGAATTTGGGATAAAGTAATCCTCCAAGAGATTCTTACCCCGAGACTCTCTGCGTCTGTCCACATTCGGGGCACGACGACGATGGTGTTGGCTTGATTGATTCATCATACACACCGCCGCTTCTTCAAGCATTTCTTCCTCTTCTTCATCGGCGTCCCGATCTTCTTCCTCACGTCTACGCCGGATTTCTTCCCATTCTTTCTGTTGCCTCTCCAACACCCTCCTGAAGTTTGACATTGAGAGTATAATGGGAAATTGTAAAATCTGAGAAATGAAGGAATAT
>NC_047654.1:15995942-16011141 GCF_902201215.1 Prunus dulcis | reverse complement strand
AACTACACCATCAACACCACTCCTCTCACACCATCTCTGATATATTCCTTCATTTCTCAGATTTTACAAAACACATTATACTCTCAATGTCAAACTTCAGGAGGGTGTTGGAGAGGCAACATAAAGAATGGGAAGAAATCCGGCGTAGACGTGCAGAAGAAGATCGGGACGCCGATGAAGAAGAGGAAGAAATGCTTGAAGTAGCGGCGGTGTGTATGATGAATCAATCAAGCCAACACCATCGTCGTCGTGCCCCGAATGTGGACAGACGCAGAGAGTCTCGGGGTAAGAATCTCTTGGAGGATTACTTTATCCCAAATTCGTTATATCCTGCTCATAAGTTTCGAGAGAGATATAGAATGCAGCCACATTTGTTCCAAAAAATCATGCATGATATTTGTAATTACGACACATACTTCATTCAAAAGCATGATGCTGTTGGAGTTTTGGGTCTTATCCCGAAGCAAAAACTTACAGCTGCTTTGCGGATGCTTGCTTATGGGGCATCTGCAGAGCAGGTGGATGAGATTGCAAGGATGGGAAAATCTACTATCCTAGAGTGCTTGGTGAGATTCTGTGATGCAGTGGAAAATTTGTACACGAGGGAGTACCTTCGCAAACCCTCTCCGAGGGACCTGCAAAGGCTTCTACAAAAAGGCGAGGCTCGAGGTTTCCCAGGAATAATCGGAAGCATCGATTGCATGCATTGGCAGTGGAAGAATTGTCCTACTGCGTGGCAAGGAGACTATGGGAATCGGAAGGGCCAAAAAAGTATCATTTTGGAGGCCGTAGCTTCATTCGACCCTTGGGTTTGGCATGCCTTTTTTGGGGTTGCCGGATCTCAGAATGACCTCAATGTCCTTGGTCAATCCCCGGTGTTCGACGAGGTATTGCGAGGTCATTCCCCTCAGGTCACATACCAAATCAACAATACCGTATACTCTGGTGCATACTACCTTGCCGACGGAATTTATCCTAGGTGGACGACATTCGTGAAAACAATTCCGAATCCCCAATCCGAGAAGGAAAGAAGCTTTGCTTCCTTTCAAGAAGGTTACAGGAAAGACGTGGAAAGGTGTTTCGGTATCTTGCAAGCTCGTTGGGCAATTATCAGGGTGCTGCTCGGATGCTAGACGAGGAGGTGCTGAGGAGTATTATGATGACTTGCATCATCCTCCACAACATGATTGTGGAGGATGAGTATGACTACGATGCTCCAGAGGTGTTTGAACCCGATCCTATGAACACGGCGTTGACAAGAATATATGAAAGGCCGATGGGACCAAATGGACTACCATTGGAGCCCGAACCGTTACTTCACGATGGTCGATTCAACAACCCCATGATTGATCGTTATCAAGAAATGCAATCTTCATATGTTCACGAAAGACGTCAAGTTGACTTGATCGAGCACTTGTGGCAGATGAAAGGCAATCACAATGGATGAAGGCTAGATTCGTGCTTTGTTTGGAATTATGCTTTGTTTTTAATTATGCTTTGTTTTTGTGTGTTGTGTTTTGTGGAATTATTGCAAGGTCTTTTTTATTATTATGCTTTTATGTAGGGTTTGTTTTTGTGTGTTGTTTGCAATAAATGAAGGTTTGTTTTTAATTAATCTTTGTGAGGAATGCTCAAATGTTTTTAATAATACAACATTAGAGAATGCTTTTTTGATTGAATAAAAAAGAAACAATACAACAAATTAAAGGATAATACAACAATTTAAAAAAAATACAACAATTATAAAAAAAATACAACAATACAATCTAATGGTTTTCATCATTTAGCCAATCCGTATTGCTAGGACCGTCGTCATGGAAAAGTTTTCTTCTCATCACATCCCTTCGTTTATGCTTCCAATAGGCCTTTGTTTTAGGAGACATATGGCTCGTATCCATGGCCATGATTTTCATCTCTCTTTCATCGTCGTCTTTTTCTTTTGCATGTTGCTTTTCAATTGCAAAGGCTTCCAATCGTGCCTTGTCCGCTTCATCTCTCCTCAAGTCTCTCTCCAATCTTAGAGAGTTGTTCTTAGCTATTTGCTCGAATATTTGAACACAATCAATGTTTGAAGTGGCCCCTCTCTTGGCCTTTGCCGCCTTTCTCCCAATAGGTCTCGGCGGACGTGGGAGTGGTGACTCCGTTTCCATTGGGGAGTCTAATGGCGAATCGGTTGATGGCGATTCGTGGGGCGGCGTCTCATGCAACACAACCGGGGGTGCGGTAGGAATAATTTTGAATCTGGAACAATCTTTGACAATTTCCCAACATTGGAAATGCACAAAACTTTTTTTCCCTTGCCCCGTGGCACCGAACCACATTTGTGCTTGTATGATCTATTCAAAATAAATAATTGGAAGTGCATTAAAAAAAATATACAATGCAAGAAATTATAAACTATTTTGAAATGCAAGAATAAAATTGATTATGTAAATAAATATAGACAAATTGAAAATGCAAAAACAAAAATAAAGATTATGCATGAAATTATAAACTATTTTGAAATGCAAGAATAAAATTGATTATGTAAATAAATAAAGCCAATTAGGAAATGCAAAAATAAAATAAACATTGTGCAACAAAAAATAAATAGAATATGCAATAAAAAAAAGTTACATTAAATTGATTAAAATGGCAATTAAAAATATTTTACCTCATCGGAAAGATTCGCACCGCTCCGAATGTTCTCCTTTGCTTTTGTCAAGGCATTTCTCCATTTCCCTAACTCTTTGTTTAGAATTTTCCATCTACTAGACAAAGCCATTTCGGTCCGAATGGAACCCGATCTTTGACAAAATTCTCCATGAATTTTGCTCCACATATGATGGAACTTCATCTCATTGCCCGTGATAGGGTCATGACTAACGTTCACCCAAGACTCGCACAATGCAATATCTTCCTGGGTTGACCACGAGCCTCCGATTTCAACGGAAGATGCCATTTGTTTATTTTCTACAAATGGAAAGTAGTACAAAAATGTGAGTGGATAGTAAAAAATATTGGAAGGAGAAGAGTTTATATGGAATTGGTGTGGAAAGTGGAAAATATGAGTAGAGAGTAAAAAATATTGGAAGGAGATGAGTTTGTATGGAGATTTGGTGTGGAAAATGAATTATGTGAGTGGAAAGTAGAAAATATTGTATGGAGAAGAAATTGTATGAAGATTTGGTGTTGAAAGTAGATAAAATGGTTAGGTATTTATAGGGAAAAAAATACATAAATTTTTGGTATTTTTTTAAAAAAAATTTCAGAATTTTTTTGGATTTTTTTGGCCAAAAAAATGAGAACCGTAGGATTGATGAAAAAAATCCAATCGGAGCCACCCGGTGCCGACACGTGGCAGGTTATCGTTGGTGGTGACGTCAGCACTGACGTCAGCGCACGGAAGTTAAATTTTTTTACCGTTGGCGCTTGTATTACACGCGACAACGGTAAAAAAATTTGAAATTACTGCGCTGACGTCGTCGTGACGTCAGCGCTGACATCACCTGAACTCGGGCTCGAACCCAGTCGATTTTCGCCCTTGGGCTTGCCCGGGCTTCTTTCTCTGCGCTGGAGCTGGACTCGGGCTGGTTCTTGCCTTTTGCCTGGGCCAACCCTCAGCGATGGACCTGCTCTTAGTCTAAACTTTACTGTGTGCGCCCGATCTCATACACAACTTTTATCACTATAATTCCACTAATTTATTATGTCACAAGCATAGCATGTGAGATGAATTTATATACAAACAAATGTTGCGGTATGATGGTAATACTAACATTGTGTTACAAGTTCATTCAAATTATAACACGTATTTATATCGTTTATGAACTTTATCATTAATTTAGAATTTAGAAATGAGATTGTATTTTCCACATTCATTTACATATTTTTTGTTAGACCACATTCATGTACTTAGTAAGTGAATGTATGCAAATCCTGTTAAGTAAGGTAACTTAATAAATATGCAATCCTGCTGCTCTGACTCTGCTCCTCTGAGTCTGGTTGCATTTGTAATTTAGGCAAGATGGAGGGCTCTGTCGTTGGGTCTATGACTGAAAATACAAGTTGTGAAGGCGGGGTCTGCAGTCGCTCGTCATGCAAGGACAACATTGGGTCGTCATGAAGGGCATGCACATGCACATCATGCGGGGACTGTAGTGTGTCGTCATGTAGGGCATGCACAGGCATGTCATGCGAGGAATGCGGTGGGTCGTCATGAAGGGCCTGCACCGGCACATCATGCGCCGGCAATTCCACAGCGTATGAAGGACCTACCACACCAACTGGACATAACCAGAAAACAAAAATAAATAAATAAAATCTGAAATTTTAAAAATAATAATAATAATAAAGAAAATGTAGAGCCGTGCAGCTATAAAAATCAGAATTATTTAAAATATATTAAAGAAACCAGAGAGCACTTACCTATCCGCATCCTTCTCAAAGGAAACCTGCCAAGCTAGCTGTTAATGTACAGGGGAAAGTGCCCGTGGTCAGCAAGATTTAAATCTCTCTTTGGCCCCTTCTTTCTTACTTCAACTAGGGCTCGTCAATGGGCCGGCTGGGTTTTTTTAGAAAATTTAAAGCCCAAGCCCGACCCATGAGCCAGGCTTGAGAAAGTTCATCGGGCCAGGCTGGGTTAAGCCTAACGGCCCGGACCTAAACAGGCCCTACTTCATTAAAAAAAAAATCATAAACTTAATCATAAAGGCATTTTAGTCCAAATTTGAGATTAAACTCACTTAGTTCCAATATTTTCACTTCAAACCAAATTCATAGAACACCCAATAAAGTCACACAACTTATAAGATTTTTCACAAAAATAATAAACCAAGTATTATTTTTGAGGTTATTACATAATTAGATCATAATACGTTTTAAGAAATAATTTTAAAAAATACTAAGTATCAAAAAAATATTTTTTTAAATGATGGTATGAATAAATAATTGACACAGATTAATGTGCTAATCATCCAATATAAACTAGGAATGAGTAAAGAAAAGTAAATGAAATGAAACAAATTATATATGTGATTTAAGTGATATAATCCAAAACCTAAACTCTTATTTATACATAATTATATATATATATATATATATATACGGGCCTAATAGGCGGGGCTTTTGTGGGCGGGCCAGGCCGGGCTTTCTTGGGCTTAATTGGGCCGAGCTGAGCTTTAAACACCCAAGTCCAAGCCTAGCCCGGCCCAAGGCTGGCCGGGCCATCTCAAAGCCCATAACGGGCCGGGCTTTTTTTTCAATGTGCCTGGCGAGCCCCCATCGACCCATGAGCCCACGGGCCAAATGATGAGGCCTAACTTCAGCCACCACATCAGGAAGCTCTGGAATTGAATCTAGGTTTATATTCTCAAAACCAAACTGCCTAGCATAGTTGTTTGGTTTGTGAGGCACGACTGTGTGATAATTGATGTAGAGAGCGACTGAGCATGCCTTAGCCAGCTGAGGGGCATAACGCTCATAACCCTCCCCTAGAAGAGTATGGCTAAGCCTCTGATAAGGCTGTTGTATGAACTATAATAGAAAATACAAAAGAAATTAATTAAGAACTATATTTCCATGTAGGCTCCAAAATTCGGTGTATTTAATTAAGAAATATATTTAAATAAGTCTTTTAAAAGACTTACATTTTCATCAGTCGCATTCCCCAAAATTTCCATATATGCACCAAAATTGGGAATTGTGTTTGCATTCAAGCGTTTATGGAGAAGGTGGGACCACGACACCATTAATGGACACTCCTTAGGGAGATCCACTATCTCCCCTATCACTTCTATGCGTAGTGGCTCTATGGCCCCGTTTGGTTCACGGAATGGATTTGAGGGGAAATCAATTCCCATGTCCTTTTCTAAGGAATGGGAATGAAATATTCATTTCCCACGTTTAATAATGTCGGGAAAGTAACCGGGAGATTTCACTTTGTTTCTTTTCCCATGTTTGTTTTGAGTAGGAATGGAAAACAAATTTTGTATAATTTTCCAATTATACCCATATTAAATCAAATAAAAAAAGAATGCATTTAATGATACATTGTAATTCTAAATTATTCATGGGGACAAAATAGTCATGAAAATTGTGCATTGAATGTTGGCTCATTTTCCCAAACTTTCCCATGGGGAGAGAACACAAAACCCAAGTTGATAGGAGGGCTACACTTTCCCCCATACTTTCCCATGTGTCAGGCAACCATTTTCCATGCCTAGACTTCCAATGCAGTCATCTGGTATTAGATATGACCCAATGACATACATGACATAGGCTCTAAGATAGTATGCCCACCCATCCTCATCTGGACGTATTGGGTTATTACTATAATTTTCTCTTAACCAACTAAGCCTAATCCTCCCTCCATCCAAAGACTCTGGAGGAGGATTGATACCAAAAGCATTTAAAAATAAACGTCTGGTTTTCCCTAGCCTACCAATAACCGGTCTACTGTCAATCGGCATACCAGTGATGAGAAGGACATCTACTAAACTCAAATACAATGAATAACCATTAAAGGTAAAACACTTTAAATTACGATCATAGTGTCATATCAAAGCGTTTACCATGGTACAATCTAGACTCATTTGGAACTTAAAACGCTCAAAAAATCCTAAACCCATCCTATTTATTGCCTCCCTAAGTTCCTCAGTTATTGGCCAACGTACCAAATTGTTCAACGGTTCATTTGGTGTCTATGAAAACAAACAAACAAACAAACATTAGTGTCTAGTTATACTACTGCTGGCCAGCCTTGCAATATATGACTTAAAATGGGCAATGAGTGACTCACATGAGGGGCCGGAGCTGGAGTAGGAGCTTCCATATCTTCAAAAGAATTAAAGAAAACCCCAAATTGTAGATGATGAATAAATAATAGAAGTGTTAAATATGTTATGTACCATTTCAGAAATGTTACAAAAATAAAGTACAATCACATGTACCGTGCAAGCAGAGTGTAAACCACCTTAATGACATTACATTGGGTTATATTCCATAAGCTTAGATTAATTTAATCTCAGGCCCCAAAAGCCTTAATAGACCAAGAAAGATTATAGCTCGTATAATTATATGTGAAGGATCTCTATGTTTAATTTTTCTACTCTATGTGAAGGATCCCTATTAGGGATCTTGAAGTTGGGTTGAAGCTCATGGATAAAGTCCCTAAAACCTGCCCCCTCAACTGCCTTAATAAACCCAAAACCAATCAGCCAGCTAAACATATTTCATTCAAAAAATCCTAACCATGAGACTAAATATTTTTCATTAAAACAGCAGCCATTTAAACATGTGTCATTCAAGAAAACAAAAAAATCCTAACCAACCATCGGACTAGACATGTTTAATTAAAACAGCAGCCATATAATCAAGTCAAAAACACATGCATTTAAACTCAATCCTAGCATAAAACCATGTAAACAATTCCAACACACAAAAAACAACTAAACACTAGCAGTCTCAATGAATCCTAACAGAAAATCAACATATACATTTAATTACATAATTAAAGTTTAATTATACCTCAATATCAGCACCAACAGCTCCAGCACAGCAAAACCCTAGCTCAACTTGCTCAATTTTTGTCCAAAAACAGAAGACCCCGCATCAACATGAAATTCAGAAACCAAAAACCTTATGTAAACCAGTGTTTTCAAAGGCATGCCTAGTCGCGCTCCGGTGCGCGCGTCGGAGCGAGGCGAATGGAAATCGCCTCAAGCGTTTGTTTGTTTAGCTTGCTGCACGTTTAGCAGAGTGAGGCGTGGTGAAGTGGCCGAGGTGCAGCGAGGCAGAACGGCGCCGCTGTTTCTATGTTCTGCAAGCCTATAGCAGGATGAAGAAGATGCGGTTTTTAGTTTTTATTTTTTTATTTAAGGTTTTCTTCAATGAAATGACTTCGTTTTAAGTTTTTGGTTTCTTGATTTTAAGTTAAACACACGTTTTGACTCCCCAACTATAATCTGGACCTATATATAGCCGCCCGGCTATACTATTTTTTGAATTTTAAAAAAAAGTATGGCTGTGCGGCTGTACTCGTGTTTCTTTATTTTTTTTAACAAAAAAAAAGCCTTTACTCTTTTGACATGTGGCACCTAGGGGCTGGGAGTCTCCTTTTTTTTAAAGATATACGTAGTATAGCCGCACGGCTATACCTTTTTTATTTCAAATATTTTAAAATTTTATTTCTTTACTTTTGTTTTTTGGCCTACTTATTTAATTTACTATACGTAATCAAGTGATATCTTAGCCTTTTTTAATCACTTTGCTTAGTGATTATATTTTAATTATTATTTAATATAAAAAGATTGAAGAAAAAGAACACAAAGTAATTAATTTATATTCATTAAGTCTTTTATGAAATCATTTGGGTGTCTTTTTTCAATTTCTCCATAGCCCAAGAGCCCTATTCATTACTATTATGCCATTACTCGAGTATCTATCGTCCCTTTTTGATTTTTTTACTTTTTCAAAGTTATTACCCGTATAAAAATTTTAGCACTTTCACGTTTAATAAAGTATTATACACGTACGCACATATTTCTCATATTAAATACATGTATTTTTTTACAAAAATTTAAGTAAGACACACAAAATTCACATATTATAAGACACACAAAATTCACATATTATACACGTGTTACTGAATAAAAATAATATATACATAAAAAAAAAAAGGGTATAGCCGTTCGGCTATACTCAGTTTTCCCTAATTGTTCTACAAAAAAAATATAGTATAGCCGTACGGCTATACTCTTTTTTGCATAAAAAATAGTATAGCCGGTGGCATTACTTCTTTGACACGTGGGCTTAGGCCATGGGCCTCTTTGACACTTGGGCTTAGGCCTTGGGCGGGTCTTTTAATATATATATATATATATATATAATAGTATAGCCAGGCGGCGATACTATTTTTTGAATTAAAAAAAAAGAGTATAGCCGTGCGGCGGTACTCGTGTTTCCTTTTTAAAAAAAAGAAATAGGCTTTACTCTTTTGACACGTGGCACCTAGGGGTTAGGAGACTTTTTTTAAAGATATACATAGTATAGCCGCACGGCTATACTCTTTTTTATACTCTTTTTTATTTTTAATATTTTAAAATTATAAAATTTGTTTCTTTACTTTTGTTTTTTGGCCTACTTCTTTAATTTACTATACGTAATCAAGTGATATCCTAGCCTTTTTTAATCACTTTGCTTAGTGATTATATTTTAATTATTATTTAATATAAAAAGATTGAAGAAAAAGAACACAAAGTAATTAATTTCTATTCATTAAGTCTTTTGTGAAATCGTTTGGGTATCTTTTTTCAATTTCTCCACAGCCCAAGAGCCTTATCCATTACTATTATGCCATTACTCGAGTATCTATCGTCCCTTTTTGATTTTTTACTTTTCCAAAGTTATTATCTGTATAAAGATTTTAGCACTTTCACGTTTAATAATGTATTATACACGTACGCACGTATTTCTTATCTTTAATAACGTACTTTTTTACAAAAATTTAAGTAAGACACACAAAATTCACGTATTACTAAATAAAAATAATATATACTTTAAAAAAAGGGTATAGCCGTACGACTGTACTCTGTTTTTCCTAATTGTTCTTCAACAAAATAGTATAGCCAGCCGGCTTTACCTCTTTGACACGTGGGCTTAGGCCTTGGGCATATATATATATATATATATAAAAAATAAGTATAAAAAAAAAAAAAAAAAAAAAAAAGTATAGCCATTAGGCAGTACTCGTGTTGCCTTATTTTTATAAAAAATAAGCTTTATTCTTTTGACAAGTGGCACCTAGGGGCTGGAAGCCTCCTTTTTTTAAAGACTTTTTTAATCACTTTGCTTAGTGATATATTTTAATTATTATTTAATATAAAAAGATTGAAGAAAAAGAACACAAAGTAATTAATTTATATTTATTAAGTCTTTTGTGAAATCGTTTGGGTGTCTTTTTTCAATTTCTCCATAGCCCAAGAGGCTCAAGACCCAAGTCTTTGATTAATATAATTATTATTAATGAAAGCCAATTTCAAAGCCTAGGCCATTGGCCCAACTCTCCAATGTTAACCACACTTACTAATCTATCATAGTGCTTTGTTTATAAACACCTTTATAAGAGTGTGGTTTTTCAATGTGGGATTTTCATAAAGGGCACCTCAAAAGATAGGCCTACAGAGAAATCTATATTTTTATTGTTGGTGTAATGTGAAAATATATTTGAAGCCCTTCAACGTCTCTGTGATGCATCTATCGACCCTGATAATATTTGGCTTTTTATAGCTGATGTTTACTATTCTCTGAAGAAAAAAGACATGCCTTCACCCCCCACATCAGACATACTTAAAATCTTACAGACTCCGCCCCCATCCTCATTTCCAAAAGAGTACCTTTACGTGTAGTATGGAGGGCAAAGTTATGGTTTTGATGTTGATTTCCATTCTGTCGAAACTGTTTTCAAGAAACTGCATGCAATCTAGTTTATGTTAACCAAATACATGCTTGATCATTAAATGACAGACTTCTCCATACAAGAAGAAAGGGAATATAATAAGCACTACGCCTTTGCTTAAAAATGGTTTGTTTTGCTGATGGGGATGTAGGGCAAGTGTCCTGGAGATTATCAGAATTTGCAAAGCAGATTTTAGTGCAAAAACAGATGACAGAGAGAAAGGCAGTGCAGCAGGAAAAAGATGAACTCATCTTGGGTGCTTTAGTTTTGTGTGGTAATCAGTATTTGATTTTAATGTGTATATATAATAATAAGTAATGATGTTGAGGTTGCAAGAAATGGAAGTAATTTGTTAAGCTTGGAGTTCACTGCTGGATTTGAAATGGATTATGTTGTAAGAAGTGCATTGCTTAAAAGACAATCATCTTGGGTTTTGCCTGAATGGCTGGGTGTCCTTGTGCTTCAAATACCACTCATATTTTTGCTGTTTACCTCCTAGGTCGGCTATAGAAAGCTCCATAGTGGACCCCAGACAAATTTTTGACATTTTCATAAGCTTTATATAATTCCTGAATCTGCGGTCTTCCTTGCAGATAGACTGTTTTCGAATAACCGCAGAAGAAACTCCAACACAGACCATTAAATTTTGAGTCCGGGCAAAAACACAAAAAGATGCTATGATATATCACAAGTATAGCGAATACGTTCACCAAACTCCATAGAAATCAATTAGAATGTACTGTTAGGACTTCCTGTTTCACTAAGGGGCTAAACTAGCAAATCTTAATTTTTCTGCTAAAATATGAATATGGTTTGAATACTTTGGATTGTTCTTTATTCTTCTTTATTCTTCTCCATAAGGAGGTATATATAGGAGTTTACATATGAAGGTTTTACAAGGAATTAGATATAGTAAAGAATTAGGAAAGTATCTCCTAATTGTACAATAATTTATCACTTATATAAAAATTAGGAAAGTAAATCCCTTAATTAATCAAGGAAGTAAACCTCCTTGATTAATTAGGAGACTCACGTCAACATTTTCAACCCCCCGGAGAGTTAAACCTTAAGCTTCAGTAATAACCATACTTGGCTCATTTGAAAAGAAAAGAAGGAAAATATTTTTTCCACCACAGACATTTAAATCTTAAACCTTACTTAAAAGACCTCACTTGGCTAAACAAATGAAGGCAAATATATTTTTATAAGTAATCAAGATGGTAGAGAAATCAAACCCTGAACAGGATTGAGAAGAATATTCAATCGTTGCCTCAGTGAATTCCCACGCTGAGCTCCACTCCTCTTGTTGATAAAAACTAACAAGGGTCTTGCATCTGGTGACAAATCAATCAACTCGTATTTTTGTTTCATCCCTAAAGACTGACACTCATCCTTCTTATTGCTTGACGAGCTCCTTTTGAAACTAGGCTTAGAATCCAACTTCCTATCTACATCACCATCTTCATCTTGGCGCTGCAAATCCACATTTACAGTACCATTACGGTTTTCCTCAATTTTATGAGAACCATTAACAGCTTGATGAGTATCAGCTGTGCTTTCTGCGGACATATCCCTAGTACTACCACTATTTCCCATGTCAACAGAGGTTTCATTTCCATGATTGGACTTGTTACTCTGACTTCTAATAGTTGCACGTACTGAAGATGCTATCTCATTGGCCCCCGGAGTACTGGAGCTCAAAAATCCACCAGCGGAGTAATGGATACACACTTGCAATCCTTGTGCGCACTAGAAGAGCAGCTTAGGTGAGCCGCTGCACCACAAGTACTGCAACGGTGACTAAAACTGTCTGAAGCTGTCATAGGCCCAAGAGTTTGAGACGGCACATGGACTTTAAGCATACATGGCAATTCAAGTTCTTTCCACAAGATAACGATTCTAAAACCCAAGAATGAGGAGCTATAGGAACTTTGTTGGAATTTTAAAAGGTTTTAAAAATTTAACCATTTTATTTATTTAATTATTTTGGCTGTTTTATTTTATTTATTATGGGGGTTATAAATATTTAATATTTAGGTTTTATTTCTGGTTGGTGAATGCCTTAATTTTATGGTTGGTGGACTTTTATGGTTGGTGAAGGTTACATGTTTTTGGATGCCTATAAAAGGCCACTCCTCCTTCACATTTGAGAAACACACAGATACACACATATACACACATATACACACAATAACACACAATATATTATCAGAATATCACATACACATTCTAATTCTCTCCTTGTCTACTTTTACATATATTCTCTACTTTATATTATTATTATTTTGGGCAATGGTTATGTGACTTGGATACCTATATCTGTCTGTGAACGTGCTCATAGCGGATCTTGAGTTTGTGTACAAGGGGTCGTATCTTGGAGTCTTGTAGACCGTCAGTACCTGCACATAGGGAGGCTACAAAGGCTTTAGGACAGCGTCTTTAACGTGCTTCACCGTACCAAACTCACCTTCTTACTTATTATTTATTTTCCTTTTACTTACCTATTATTTTGTTTTCTTCAATTTCATTATACCTTCAAAACTTTCCAATTTGTTTATATGTTATTTATAATATAAATATTTTGTATTTGGCTTTACGGAAAGAGGAAAACTATTATTTTTTATAACAATCTAAAGCCTTTGTAAGTTAAAGTTGTTTTCTTCCCGTATTCCTAGCTTTAATATCTTTTAACTCTTTGACTGAAGCTTTTGCATTTGTATTGGATTTTCAAAATGAAAATTACGATTTATTTTGGGTATATATAGTTTGAAGCTTTCATATTGTCTATACAATTTCAACTGCTTTAAATATTGTTGGTACATTTATATGTTTATAATTTGTTGCTAACGTTTGGGAAATTACTGCTAGTGTTTGAAAATAAAACCTACCGACTAATTTATGTGGTATTATTATTATAGCTCAACGTATTATTATTTTATGTGGTGTGTCCGTTTTCTACAGCACAATTGTTTTTAAAATATATTTCAGAATCTTAAAATTGTTAATAGCATTCAAAAGCTAATTAATGACCATTGAAATAATGGAAAATATATATATTGAAGTGAGCTATGTTTTTCTAAGCTACTGTTTGTTTTAAATAGCTTCTATTGTTTCATTACGGATTACTTTATTATTACTCATTAATTAATTTACAGTGAAACATCCAATGTTGAATGGTTGAAGTGTTTCAAACCGAAACGTTGAAGTGTTTCAAAATCTTTGGTTTATTTTTTCTTTCAATTGTAATTTCAAAGCAAGTATATATATTTGATTTTATTGTGTTGGGCCTTTTTACATTGCCTTCATTCATTTTGGTTGCCATCAATCTTCTTTTATATAACGGTCCCTTATTTTTTGTTGGACTTAATGTCATTTTATTGTTCTTACTTTTGGAAGTCCTTCATACCAACGTAAGAACCAATTATAATATATTCTTAGCACTAAAGTTTAGTGTTTGCAATTACTGTTTTAATGTTGGGTTTTTATACACTATCTTTATGTGGTTTAATGCATTATGAAGGAATAAAGCATTATTGGTCAACAGACAATTAAGTTTTCTTTTATGAAGATAAATTTGATTTGAATATTCAATTGTTGCATCCTTGCAAATCTGTGTAGTATACTACTTACTTTGGTTTCAAATTCTTGAAAGAAAAAAGGTGCAAACAGTTTTTTTTAGTTTAATTCTGAATTCAAAATCTAATATTGCGTCAGTTTTAGATTTGGCCTATCTGTGTATTCAATTTTTATATTAATTCTTATTTTCATTTATATCTATTAATTTTTGGGAAAACGTGCAGAGAGTTTATGTGATATTATTGCAAGTTTTATTGAGCCTAATTATTCTTTATTTTGATGGCTGTCATTGCTTTGAATTTGGGAGAAAAACTTACAGTTTTTTTTTGCAAGATAAATGTATCACTTTAACACCTTGGACGTTAGCTCCTTTTGATTCCAGAATTAGTTAATTGCTCTTCACTTCTTTTGGAAGCTTTTGCATTTCACATTCAATTACGAGATTTTATTGATTTTTTAATTTATGCAGCTTTAGTTTCAAAACTTTAATGTCAATTTCATGACATTTAGAGCTTTTATTTTGGCAGTAAAATTGTTGATATTGTTAGGTGATTATTGCCTTTAATGTTCTAATCATTTATGCAATTTAATTACATCTTTGTTTTAATGCCTTGGATTCTTTTTAAAGTTGCCAACACCTATATATTTCGATTGTGCAATCCTTCATATTAGTTACTTGAGTTAATCTTGATACAAATATATTGAGTGAACTAATGTTCTTTTGATTGTAAAGTCTTGACAGATGTCACATTGAGTTAATTGCCATGAAGTGTACATTGTGGAATCCTCCTGAGAAAACTGAAATGAAATAATAAATTATATCACTATAAGTGGCATTAATTTTGAGTTTTGGTGTAAGGCTTTCAAACCCTAAATTTTTGAGGCATTTTTTTCTTTTGAGGCTTTCGATGGTTTTATTATATTTACAATGACTATCAAGATGACTGTGAGTACATATCTTATGAATTTAAAAATAAATAAAATTTTGGCACAGTCTTCACATATTTGAGAATTCCCTTAATTTGTGGGGGTTGAGGTTGTCGTTAACTATGTGAGTATTTGTTGGAATTTTTGTGGGTATTTCAAATACAAAATTAATATCAATACTTATTTTTTTAAATTTAATATTCCAGTTTTTGAGTGATTTGATTACCTCTTTAAAACTGAAGTTATTTTGTACATTTATTA